>NW_026014256.1:0-31121 GCF_020379485.1 Brassica napus | reverse complement strand
CCACATCTAACCTTCATTTCTTAACATCTCTCATTCTCCTAAAACTCTCACTAGCTATAATCTCTCTCTCTCCTGAGTTTTTCTCACTCTCAAACCTCTCGTTCTCTTCTCTCTAACCTACAAAATCCATTCTCCTTCCTTCATTTCTTCCCTTTCGAAGATCCCGAACCCACTTCCATCTTCTCTATTTCTCTTCTCTTTTTACAACCTCTCTTTCTTCCAACTCTCTATTCCTTTCGACCTCTCTCTCTCTCTCTCTCTCTCGATCGTTCGATCTCTCTATCTCTTTTCTTCTATTCTCAGGTGGAAAAAGCGAAGGTGGAAAAAGCGAAGGTGGAAAAAGCGAAGATGGACGTGGGTTCGGGATCTTCGACGAGGAGCCGAAATTATGGTTGGAGATTGCGTTTTGTAGCTTACCGGCGAATATAACGCAAGCTTGGACTGACAAAAACTCAGGTCAACGATTTTATAGCTGTCCGCGTTTTAGGGTATGAGATATGTTATGATAATTGAACTTTAGATGTGGAATATATATTTTAAAACAAATTTGGACCTTGTGGCAGCTTGGAGATGAATGCAATTACTTCTCTTGGTTTGATGAAGAGGAAGGTACGAAATGGCAAAGAAGAGCTTTGATTGAAGCCCGAGATGAGATCAGGCAGAAGACCAGAGTGATTGAGCAATTAATTAAAAGCATCTCAGAAATGAAAAGGAATTTGGAGAACAAAGAGATAGTGGATGACGATAATGACGATGGGGTTGTTAGAAAGTTTGAAGAATTCTATGTTTAAGTGTTTTGGATTGTCGGTCTTTTCCTCATTTATGGTCGGTCTTTTCCTGTTGTTTTCCGTTCTTTGCTTCGGCGAATAGGCTTACAAGTCTTATTTTGTGGTTTGTCTAAGACTTGTAAAACTCCAAACTTTCGTTTATTTATTTTGTGGTTGACGATAACATGAAATTGAAATTGCAACATGATCTCATTAAATTGCAACATCCTGAAAATGAAATTGAAATTGAAATGAAATTGAAATTGTAACATCAAGAAAAATGATAGTTTCAAATTTCTACAACCGAAAGACATAGAGTTTTGCAAAATAATCCGACATAAACAGTTCCCATGAAACATCAACAAAACAACTCAGGGTTCCTTTCTCTCTTTCTCTTTGATCCCTTCTGCCCTTCCTTCACAAACGGATGAGAACACTATCGACAATGAACCACACTTCTTGATTGCTTCGATGGGCTCAAATTCCTGCAAGTTACATTTACTTCTACGCCAGTTATACCAATAATACCAAATAGTTTTCACAAAGTTAGTATAGTATTCCTTAGTATACCTACATATTACTAATTTACTAATTTCTCAATGTTTCACCGAGTGGTACTAGTATTACTATAGTTATACCATAATTCCTAGTTCTACACATCATTACCATAATTCCTATTTCTAGTTCTACACATGATTCCTTCCTTCATTCCTTCACCAAAACATTACCAATTCAAACAAAACCTATGATTCAAAATCCAAGGAATTTCAAAATCCAATCCTAAATTGGGAATTCTCCTAAATTGTTACTCGTTGTCGTCCTCCTCCTCGCCCCCATCCTTATCTCCTTCCATTACACTTTCCGAACCTTTATCCTCAGGGACATCATCCTTACCGTCATTCTCCTCTCCAGATGTAACTGCCACTGCAGCTTCAACGAGGACATCATCCACACCGTCATTCTCCACTATACACCTATACTAATTTGGAAGAAATAATGTATATAAAGTTCAAAAAAAAAAATCATTATATCTAGAAATTAACTTAAAAGTGGTGATGGAAAATCCATGTGCAATCAAAAAACAAAAGTAGAAGATTTGAAGATAAGAAACACTCAAATGTTCATAGTACGTACGTACACGTTCACATACACACACCGAAATCTTGTAAAGTTAAAGTAAGTCAACTGACTTTTGTCTAAGAACACTTACCAGAGAAAGAATAAAAGAATATTAATGTTGTTAACAATTCTCCATCCACTTTTTTTGCAAAAATGGACAAGATAGTTTCTTCACATCACCTGCATCATCTCATGAGAGAAACGGATGTAATATAACAAACACTGTAGGAATGTATAAAGCATCATCATTGATAAAATGAGAAGACACAATTTTAATTTTAAAAACGGATGTAATATAATAAACATTCTAGGAATGTAATATTATGCATAGACATATAATTACAAAAACACTATATTACATCTGAAAGGATACATAATTATAGAAGGAATACTTATTGAAATATGTTAACAGTTATTAAAAAATAATTTGTGTTTTATAATGAGAAGACAAATTTTTTAAAAACTATAATTGTAATAAAAACATTTATTGGAGTATTTTAACTACTTTGTAAGAACTTTTCCAATGTTGGAACTCCCCTGCTCAGCTTGTGCGATTGCTGGACAGAACAATACCCTGAGTTCAATAGCCTTCTGATGCAAAGATGGCTGGGAAAGAATTAAAAGTTCTGCAACTGCAGTAGCAATTTAAAGATTTCAGTATTGTAAACATTTTTTCTTTTGTTGATATATAAATTTAACATTTTAACAAAAAAAAAAATTTCTAATGGTTGCATGTCGGAGAAACAAAGATAATATCAGTTTTTTTTTAATGAAAAGACACAACCTATTGGCACTAAAATGAGATTTTAATTATTAATTATTAAAAATAAGTTGTCCTTATATTGAGAAACACAACTCTTAATACTAATAATTGTAGAAAACACTTATTGAGATTGTAACTACCTTTTAAGACTTTCTAATATTTGCATATTATAAAAATAAAACTAATCTCAGTTTTAATGAATATACACACAACATTTCAACATAAATGAGATTCTTATTATCAATAAATCCTTTATAATGAGAAGACACAAATTTGAAAACTAATCTACTAATATAGCAATTTCAATTAATTCTAAAGGTTGTGAATTCCAATTATGTTGACAGGTTGTGACTATTCATACATAGCTTTGAAAAACTATAAATATTTCATGTTATTGAGTTTCTTATTGTAATCTATCACAATTAATTAAAATTTGTTTTTGATCATATGATTTTTTTTATTTAGGGTATTTTTTTGTAATGATGTGTCTCATTAAAAAAATATTTTAGAGATACTATTTTAAAATAACTACCTATAATCTGAAAAATTATGACTATTTGTATATAGCTTTGAAAATCTATAAATATCCATGTTCATGAGTTTCTCACTGTAAATCTTTCACAAATTCTTAAAACAGTGACGAAAAAAGTTCTGTATAGTTACCTGGTTCTAAATATTTAGAAGATTAGCTGACAAAAAAATATTTAGAAGATATTCAAATGAAACGTTATTAATAAAATATTGTAAGAAGAGTCATTCGTGTTTGGCTAGCAACAAATCTTAACGAAACAATGAATTTATTAATCTAAATTTTCTTCTACTAGATGAAAGGTGTTTTTTTAAGGTGTGTTTTTCTTTTTATAATTTTTTCATTTGTGATCATGTCACAAAAGTCTGTAAATTTTGGTAACACAATACCTGCCTGAATGAATGCATGCACGCTGTTTAATGCGGTCAAACGTATAGTGTTTGTTGGTATATTTGTAAATGCATAGAATACAATGAAAGAAAAATTGAAAATCCAAAATAAACTCGATAAATTAATAAAATAATAAATTAATAAATTTCAGCGGTACCAAACTAGGCCGATGTAAAGTATGACACAAATTTGATAAAATAGTGGTAATATTTATAAAAACATTTTTGTAAATATATGATCCCGATATGAATATAAATTAATATATAAAAAGTTTACATATATAACAATATATTTTATTGTTTTGTTTATTCACAATAAAGTTTATCTTCACTTTTTCTTAATATTTATAATATATTGATATTATTTTATCATTTTACACTTAAAATAAATTTATAATTACGATACATATTTTCTATACATTAAATATTCAAATGAAAACAACATAAATTTTTATCTATAAAATTAATTAGTACATATACGGTAAAAACAAGTATTTTTTTCTTATTTTTACATAAAATCATACTTTTAAAATATATAAACATAAAAAAAAAATTTCTGTAAATTAATAACTATATAAATTAATAAAATATCAAAATCCCGACATTGTTAATTTATAGAAATTTTACCGTACATTATCTGAATCCGAAAGGATAAATAAATATTCATGCATATCTGTTACTATACGAACTTTACTATGTTATAATAGTATGATTGATTATGATTAAAGAAATGTTATAAATAACATTTGTAAATGCATATAATACAATGAAAAATCTACAATTTGTAGAAAAATAGATCATAATCAAAATCTGGGGATAAAATAAAGTAACATTTATAATATAGATTTCTATGGTTTGTGGATCACATTTTTTTTTCATTTAGAATATTTTTATTGATATGGTATGTGGTTATTTCTCATTTTACTTATATTATACATTTTTAAAGTTCATGAAAAATCAAAAATATGTAATTTTCTCCTTTTTTAGTATACTTTGATGACAAATGAACTTCTTTGATAGAAAAATAAGATGCTTTATATTATATTAAGTTCTACAAAATGGCATATGCTTTTTAATAAAATAAGTTCACGATAATAGCTTAAATGCATAGATACTTAAATGCGTGTGCATTTACTAATTGGTACTGGCATATGTGTAATTTATCACAAGTAGCCTATAAAAATCTTTAAAAATGCATGTATGATGATTTTGTAACACATGTATTTTTCAAAAGTAATTATATAAAATGTGGCACTACTTTTTTATAAATGAGTTCTCGTGCGATATCGCAGGGTTCCTTGCCTAGTAATTATAAAAAGGCACTTACTGAAATATTTTGGTTACTTAAAAAAAAATCCAATAGTTGGAAGATGGAAAAAAAGTAATCTATGTTATTTTTATGAGAAGACACAATTTTTCAACACTAAAATGAGATTTTTATTATTAATTTTTTTAAAATATTTTTTCCTTATATTTGATGTCACTCAAATTGCCCTAAAGAGTAATTTATTCTCTCAAATAAAAGGTTCGATTGCAGTACATAGGAATCGAATCTACAGAGAGCTAAGACACACGATAAATTCTAATCAGCAGTGATTAAGCTAGATTCAGTATGATTAATCTTAAGAAGCAAGGTTGAACAAGATACTTGTTCGGTTGATTGAGGTTGAAGATAATATTAAGAACGCGGTAGACCTAGAGTTTCTATTCAATTAATTAGGATTGTATATAGAGGCTAATGTTGCATGCATGATATTATAGAACTCAACTTAGCAATAATCTATCAACTCTCGTTTTACTAGATTATCTATTGTCTAGAATCTCAAGATCTCAGCTGTCGCTTGTTGATCCGAGAAAGCGTCGATCAATTTTCCCCCACGGTCGTCGATCGATTTTCCCTCGCGGTCGTCGATCGATGCACCCTTCAGAAAGTCAATCGATTTATCTATACGATAATCGATCGATGTTTTTTCCTAGCAAGCTTTACGAATAGGTTGAACTATGTTCACTAGATTTACTAGATCAACTCTCGTTTGTTTCTAACAGATCCAGCTCAATAAGGATTATTCAAGTAAATAAGTTAGCTAATGCCTAAACCTATCAACC
Source organism: Brassica napus (assembly GCF_020379485.1). Lineage (NCBI taxonomy): Eukaryota > Viridiplantae > Streptophyta > Magnoliopsida > Brassicales > Brassicaceae > Brassica > Brassica napus. The sequence goes on along the minus strand of NW_026014256.1, from coordinate 25,448 downwards.
TAGATCAATGTTATAGTTAGCTACTCTAGAACAAGCAATAAGCACAATCCTATTGATGAATATCACAACTTAGCAATTCTATATTTTGGGCTAAAACTATTTGAACCCTAAATCTAACAAGTGAATTACTCAGACATAACAAAACAATTCATAACAAGAGATAAATAAAACTGCATAGAATAGATTATAGTAAGAAACTAGATTCCAATACAAATCTCTGAATGAGTCTTGGATTTTTTCTCCAAACATAAAACTCTAAGTATGAAAACTAGAAAACAATAAAGCATACTTTGCCTCCACAATGGCAAAGCACATAAGTATTAGGTTAAAACTTGTCAGGGGTAATCTTGTAATTTGGTGTTGACTTGGGCTTAAGGTCAGCTGGGACCAATTCGGGCCTTTCTCGCTTCGCCGTCGATCAATGGCACAGGGTGTGCATTGATCGATTTTTATCTCTGATCGTCGACCTCTTGTCTGCTCGATGGTGAGCTCGGGTAACTTCTAATTTTGTCTCAAAAATGCTCTAAAATCATCATTTTATTCCAAAACACTTCTGAACCTAAAAACATACTAAATAGACTCCAAAACATAATAACTATATCCTAAACTACTTATATACCATGACTAATAATAGGTAAAATCTATAGTATACCAACTCCTCCATACTTACCATTTTGCTTGTCCTCAAGCAAAACAAGAGTATTCTTTCTGAAAGGGGTTTGAAAACAGCAGCTACTCACATGATTTAAAAACTCAGTATCATCACCTCTACAATGTTGCAGCCACTCAAATCAATATCAACCTTAGAGATACTGTATATGCAATATCCTAGCTTAGCAACCAAATCCATTCACTCAGCAACTTAACTAATCATGTCTGACTAACTCCTCTACTGACTTCATTTCTTGCATAAAATAAAAGTGTAGGCTTTATTAGGAGTATCGATCAAAGAACACATGGACTCTTACTCAAACAAGTATTTGGACCAACAAATATTATCTTCTCAACAGGAGTTCCTTTCCTCTCTCTCTTCTCACTTCTCTCAGTCAATGTCTACTTCTTTTGCGGGGTTGTTTTTATTCTCTCCATTGACTGAGATAAAAGACAGGCTTCCATGAATCAAGCCTTGACTATTGCCGCCACCAGGTCATGTTCACTTCTTTTTGACATATATCTATTTTCTAGAATTCTTGATGAATCAAGCCTTAATGGTTGCAGCCACCAAGTCATGTTTGAATCATTTTGACCTCTTCCAGAATTCTTTATGAAGCAAGCCTTAATGGTTGTGGCCACCAAGTCTTGTTCGAATCCTTTTTGATCTGAAGGGGAGAGAGAGTGGAATTATCAACACTTTTTCCAGACTTGTAGGAGGAATCCGATCCCTTGTATACCAAGCCCCAAGAAAAAAATTCTAGCTCAATTAGGTTAGAAGTCAGCTTTGGTTCCTTCGAACAATCTCAGCAAGTGTGAATAACTGGCGGATGATCCACTTTAGCATCTCTAGTATACCTTATGGTCAATAAATCTAAGAATGGTGCTAAAGAGTGGTTATAATAAGTATAAATCGAAAAAGTTCATTGTCCCCTTCTTAACTCAATTAAACTTTTTTGAAAGCATTTAAATAAGACTCACAAAGTAAATTGATATCAGTAAACCTTCACTGGGACTTAAATTACATTGTCCCCAGTGAAAATCCAGTCAGAGTTATGGTGAAAACATAAATCATAAGGACTCAATGTAACAAGTTGTATCGATACCTGACCGAACTTTGGATCGATCGATGGAATGATGGTACCATCGATCGTTTCTGGTGTTGTACTGTCGATCGATGTCGACATGGTCTCATCGGTCGATTTGGGCACACGTCTACTCGGTTCTTTTTCTTTCTTTTTTTGACCTGCAAAATTAAAAACAAAAATTAGTAACTTATAGAATAAAACCAATAAAATTACCGAATAGTGGGTTGCATTCTACTCAGCGCTTTGTTATAGTCATTTAGCTTGAATTTGGATGTGTGTGGCTAGTATGGAGGTGAAAGACTACTTGTTGGGAAGCAAGTGTCTACTGCTTCTTTGTCCTTCTGGAACCATGTACCAATGAAGCGTCTTATGTCCTCTTCTGCTCTTGTCCAGTGATTCTTCAATACTGCTATTGTGCCTTCCACTGTATGCATCCTCCTCTCAAGATGTCCAATGCTCCCCTGATGCATTCTGAGTCTGGCATACGTCTACTCTGAGATATCCTTCAATTCCTGATTGATTTCCTCTTTCATCATGTCCTGAGAAAAATTAACATTATCAAGAATATCTTCGAATGACTGTAGCCTTTCCTCGAATAATGCAAGACGAGAATCGATCGATTTGTGGGAGTCACCATCGATCGATTTCGAAGCTCGTGCTCTGGTCGTTTGTTGCTGCTGAATCGTGGCTATGTCCTGCTTCATCTCGTCCGTGCGTGTAGTCAGCCAGCTGATACTGTTGTCGAATGGGTAGTAGAGATCATCAAGCCTCTTGTAGAAATCATCTTATGACATCCTTAAAGCTCTGTAGCTCCCTTGTGCCCTCTCATCAACCTCTTCTTTGTTGTAAGTGCATGGCTCTGGCATGGACTGAGTGTATCCCTCTGCATGTTTTGGAAGACATATATAAGAGCGCTCATGCATTGCAGCTCTTTCAAGAATGACTCTGATGTCCTCCTTTGACACATGGATGCCTCTACCATCTACAACTCGTGCATATCCATGATCATCTCTGTAGACAATATACTCATCTCTCTTTTTACAATGAAATATGCTTTGTCCGTTCTGATCTCTCATCTAGGCTCTCTCCGAACTCTAGGCAATTGTCGATCGATGGTGGGACTGGACCGTCGATCGATTTTCGACCTCGTGTTCATTTCTGATACTCATAACGCATTTCTAAACCACAAGCCGTAGCAAACAGCTCGTCTATAACCCTATGCTGGTACTCTGGATCTCTACGTTGCTGAAGGAAGAGGTTGTCTGGTCCATTGGCCATCTCAGGGATGTCTGCAATATTTTCTCTCGATATTTTTTAGAACACGTCCATCCATAGCTCGTCTTGGCCTCATGGGTCCCTGAAAATACCAAATTCATCCGGTGTTAGATACCCATAATATGTATCATCTTCTTGTTTTACCTCGGATGTCGGTGTGGAATGAGGGTCGATCGGTGAGCAGTTGCCGTCGATCGATTTTGCTTCCTCTGTTCTGGAGGAATTAGGGGTGTTCAATCCGGATATCGGTTCGGTTTCGGTTCGGTTTTTTTGGTTTTTCGGTATTTCGGTTAGTAAAATATAACTACCATTCTAAATCCATATTTACTTCGGTTCGGTTCGGTTTATATACCGTCGGTTTTCGGTTTATTCGGTTTTTATACAAAAAAACATAATTCTATATTTTGGGATCATATTATATGAATTTTAGAGTCTTGTTGTCAACACATTCATTTATTAAAAAAATTATAAGTTTAAATAAAAGAACAAAAATGAAAAAGTGTTTCTATCATCTAATAAAATAATCAAATCTATAATTAAAATCAAAGCTCAAAATTTTGATAATAAAAATAAAAAACAAAAAAAAAACAGAAGCACGAAGCACAAAAAATAAGTTATTATATTCTTTCATATTTAGCGTTCATCAAAGTCATGTTTCTTCTATTAAACAAGAAACTCTATTCGTTTAAAGATAAAAAAAATGTGAAGAATTTCCACTAATTGTTATCATCAAATTTATAATCTTTATTTCAATTTAGTCAATGCTAAATTAAAGCAAAAAGATCAAAGAAGACTAAGAAAATAAGAAGCATGTTTGCGATGAATTGTTATTTAATTATAGTTCAAGTGTTTTACAAATCAGGACTATTTTATTACTGTAAAAAATATGGTAATAGTTATTAGCAAAAAAATTAACTTATAATTTTCATACGTTGTTATAAAATATATACATATTTACATGTTTCCATTTTTTTATCGGTTTTATTCGGTTTATTCGGTTTTATCGGTTATATACCGAACCATATCCAAATCCTGCGGTTTTTTAAAAAATCATATCCATTCGGTTTGTATGGTATATACCAAATCCAAACCATATTATCTATTTTGGTTTGGTTCGGTTCGGTACGGTTCGGTTTTGCCATATTGAACAGCCCTAGGAGGAATGATGGATAACTCTTTCTTCCATAGCAAGACTTTGGTGCTCAATAGCATGTTCCTCTCTGTAATCCTCATCATACTCATCAGAACGTAGTGCAGTATCCACTGTATAGGTTTTTTGGCAGCAATTATCTGCCCAACTCCCAATCGAGTAGTTACTGTTGGACTCAATTTCGGTTAATATTTTTACCGGGCCAAAGAGAAGATGGGCCGTACGATCCCGAGCAGAGGCAAAGTGTGACGCCCAGACCCGGTTTCCCTTACCGGCGGTTTGTCCTCAGTTCGCTTCCCTCGACCAAACTGGCCATATCCGAATTTTAATCTTAACTTAGGATTTTTATCCAGTTTTCCCTTAGGAGGTTCAGTTCAGATCCAAGTGTTCGCTAAGTATATCCAACATCCTAGCGAATCACTACAACAGACAGTATAATAAACATATACCTTACTGCCTCAGTGCTTTGTTATCTGAAAATCCATCCGAACACTCCGTCTTATCCAGCCAGCTCGATCAGATACTTAACCGAATCCCCTTGTTCCTTAGTCACTCAGCCAACCATCCCCACGTGACCCAAGCAAACAAAGAGAGACGGCTTGGTGTCCAACCAGCCATCCAGAACAGACAGTACGCTAACCTTATTAGCGTTCCAGAAACAGTCACGTGATCACCACCAGATCAGTCAGTACACAGTCGGCTCCACAGCCATCACTTCAGTCAGTCCTGATCACGTCGGGATCAGTCAGTACACAGTCGGCTCCACAGCCATCGCTTCAGTCAGTCCTGATCACATCCGGATCAGTCAGTACATAGTCGGCTCCACAGCCATCGCTTCAGTCAGTCCTGATCACGTCGGGATCAGTCAGTACACAGTCGGCTCCACAGCCATCGCTTCAGTCAGTCCTGATCACGTCGGGATCAGTCAGTACACAGTCGGCTCCACAGCCATCGCTTCAGTCAGTCCTGATCACGTCGGGATCAGTCAGTACACAGTCGGCTCCACAGCCATCGCTTCAGTCAGTCCTGATCACGTCGGGATCAGTCAGTACACAGTCGGCTGGCTTGGTCTCCAACCAGCCATCCATTCAGTCAGTTCTCTACACGGCTACCCTGCCATCGAACTATCCAGTTCCAGTACAAGTCTCAGTCCATTCAAAACCGATCCATCAAGACTCGGCGCAATGCCATAACCGGTACAGATCCTGAGACTCGATCCTGATTCCAGTCGATCCTCCTTCAGTATGGCACCGGTCCCGATCGCCTTCAGCGATCCGATCACGACAGTACCACATCTCTCCATGGCGAGGATCGTTCCAAGCACAGTATCCGATCCTTCCTTCAGTTCATCAGAATAGGCTGATAGCGTATGCTGTCGCACACCGATCACACCCAAACCGTACACAGTATCCGATCGGGGTTGATCAGATCAGGGCATCGAACCCAACTCAGGCCCGCGACCACTGCATCTCGATCTTAACCACCGCAGATAACTCCAGACGCCTCCCATCAGATCAGATCGGACAACGTCGCAGTGAACCAACAGACCTGCAGTCTCTACGAGACTCCGATCGGCCCTCCGGCCAAAGCTCTCTTGTTTCCGATCTGTCTCCCTGATCTAACAGTGTCGCAGTGAACAGACAGCCCAATGGTCTCTATCTGAGACCCCGATCCGCCTTCCCAGATCTTCAGTACGTCCCTTGGCTCAGTCCGCAAGGATCAGTACGCAACTAACCCAGACTCGCGGTCACCGTCGATTGCTCGGATCGGCTTTCCGGCCATGTATCTCACTTCTCGTCCCGTTTCTCCTTTCTTTCCTCTGTTTTCTGTCCCAGAACAGAGTAAAGCAGAGTAGAATAGAGCAGAACAGAGAGTAGAACCGAGATCCCCTTTCAGATCCGCCGGATTTCCATTGCTCAGTACGCGGCTCACCTCTTACGACTCAGACTAAGCCGCACAGGCACCATCGCTCTCCGACGGTTGGGTTAGAACCCGATCAGTCTGTTTCCGCGAACTCAGTCTCTCTCTCGATCCCCTTTTCTCTATGGGTTCTGTTCTCTGAAATTTTGTCTCAGAAAACCTGTATCCCCTTTTCCCTTCCGCGAAATCGCACTTAAGGGAAACGTATGGGCGGTTTCTCCACCAACCCCCACCGACAATCACTGTTCCAAACAGTTATTTACTTAACCCACCGACACCCCGCGCTCCAAGGTGTTCCATGCGCGAGTTTTTCCACTTTTCGGACTTTAACTGTTCCCGCCAGTTTTACTTAGGCGAAAACCGAACTAGAGCTGACTGATCCAGTCAACAACTCTAACCTTGTCCGAATCAGACTGATACTACTGAATCAGCTCATCTCAGCTTAGCCGACAGTCTTAACCGACTTGTCTGGCCGTCCTGATAACTTCTCGGTAACTGTTCTATTAACTGATCCCGCCATTCTCCTTAGCTAATCAGTTCATGTACAGCTCAGTCTCGGTTCCCGTTAGAACGTATACAAGTCAGTCCACACATTGACTAACTTGTCTCGGATGACAAGACCAGATGCCTTCTCTGAATCCGTCCAGCTTAGTCCAACAAGCTAAACTGCTATGTTCGGACAGACAGTATCATCTTAATCAGATTAGAACTATCCAGATGACATGTCCAACATGTCTGTCCCGTTGATCAGTCCGACCTTGGACTGATCCAGTTCAGACATCGGGACAGGGATGCTACAACTCTCCCCCACTTGGAATGAACTCGTCCTCGAGTTCAGCAGGCAATAGAACTTTGTTCTACCCATTCAGAACAGTCTCCCCCACTTGGAATAAATCCCAATCAAACGGCACTCATGCCCTGACTCAATGAACAGCCTTTCGGTCACACGACCATTCTGTGTCCAGACTTCCTGATCACAATCACGCTTGGAGTTCATTCCAACAGACTCGGTTCAGTGCACCAACTCACTAAGCATAGTAGTCCTTACTTCCGAGCAATCTTTTGGTGTTTGGTCATACACTTTGGCGAGAACGTTAGACTCCCAACAGTGCTGACCAGTTTACCTCAATTCTCGAAGTGTTAACTCACTATCTTAGTTAAGTTTTTCCAGCTTAAACCTTACCCGATCACAGTCACATATTGACTCAGTTTCCTTCTGGAACTCAGTTTCAACCAGTCTCAGTCCAATCCTGACATGACTGTTTGATTCTCGCACTCCAGTGTTCCGTAGCATGGCCTAACTCCGAGTACTAGGAACTTAATCTTTTCAGAACGCATGGATCTCATCTTGATCCTTACAGTTGTTTCCTTCGGATCACTCCCTGATCCTATCCAGTCACCGACCACTTATGATCGACTTCAGCTTTTCTCAGATCTTTACTGATCTTTTATTGACACCTCCGGATCATTCTTGATCCTTACAGACATTTCTTACCGGATCCTACGCTTGATCCCTTGCACAATTTTCCTTTCGGACTCTCAATCCTTTCCGGTTCACAACTTCAAAATTGCAAACTCATCTAGTTCCCATTGACTCAGTCACAGTTATGTCTTGGAAACTCAGCAGTTCCCAATGACATCAGTTCATACCATACGTACCGAACGCACATACGTCCTACAGACATGGGATGGCAAACTCTCACTAGTTCCCATCCATGATTTCATCGCGATCGGAAACCCACAGTAGTGAACTCCTAGAGTTCCAGTAACAGTACAGTTATGCCTTGGAAGGTACATCTCCCACAGACATCAGATTGGGTTCCCGCAGATCACAGTACAGACACGCGATGGCGAACTAATCTAGTTCCCACCGACGCGATTACAGTTACGTCTTGGCAACTCTACAGTTCCCACAGACGTCAGGACAGTACACGCGATGACAGACAGTCACGTCTTGGAAACTCTCGGTTTCCATAGACGCCAGAACAGACAGTCTCATTACAGTTATGCCTTAGCAAACCCATTCAGTTTCTAAGGCATATTATCACCACTCATCATCAATAGCATCTTGTACCTCCGAGTAGTTTCTTGATCACTTAACAAGTCTTTGGCAAGTACACTTGACTTCCAATCTCTTGTTCCGATGATCTCAACTCTCGGACAGCACAAACCTACTAAGACAATCAAGCTTAGATAGTCTTGACAATTCCATTGTCCTTTTCTTTGTATCCAGACTTGCTTACACTTGCCACTTGCTATGTGTAAGTCTTACGCAGATTTTTCCGAATCCTTTCATGGAACTTCCAAATTTCAATTTCCCGGACCAGCTTGTCCTTTACCTTGAAAATCTTAGAATCCATCTAAGCATTCTCAACAGGTGTCCCATTCGAATGTAAGTCTCGGTACTTCACATTCCAGCATCAGTGCCTTAGCCATTAGTCCTTAGGCTCTTCCATGGACGACTTGTCCAATTCAGTTTCCGATTCCCTGACTCTTTCAGGTTATCCCTTAGCAATCCAGCTATCGCCTTAGCCAGTTCATTGAGATTCCATCACAATCCTCGGACCACCTGTCCAACTCTGTTTCCGTTCACAACCTTCAGCTCATCCACTCGGCTATTCTGCCTTGAATCTGTCCGCTGAAGTCTTCTTTCCAAATTCAGTTAATGGACGTCTTGTCCATACAGAGTTAAACTCATCAGCTCCTTGGCTCCATATCCGACATCATTGTCCTTGTCTTACTTAGACTTTTCCGAAGCATCCTTGGCTTCCTCGAGCCACTTGATTCAATCCTAACTTCAGCAAGCTTATTATCCTTAAGCTTCAGAATACACTTCGTCAATCTTTCCCGTTTCTTCACTTCAGAATTCGGGTCCATTGACTTAAATAAACCTCTCGGTTGTTTCCAACTCTTAGGTAGATTTATTGGATAACTCTTCTCGAGTAATCCTGAACACCTTAAGCAATCCGATCATTCTCCAAATGATCTTAACTCAGACTTCATTCAACCAATCCAATCATTCATCAATGATCTTATCTCTGGTTCTTTACAGTTAGACTTTTAACTTACATTTGCCCATACAATGTGTAAGTCCGACTTGATCACTCCCAAGATCAAGTCTCTCATCAATTCTCCAGTGCTCGCGCTCAGCATTTTTCCGCGTCCATTCGGTCTAGACAAATCTTGAATAACCCTTCCAACTCTGTCCTAGAACCGTAATCGCTCTGATACCAACTTGTGACGCCCAGACCCGGTTTCCCTTACCGGCGGTTCGTCCTCAGTTCGCTTCCCTCGACTAAACTGGCCATATCCGAATTTTTATCTTAACTTAGGATTTTTATCCAGTTTTCCCTTAGGAGGTTCAGTTCAGATCCAAGTGTTCGCTAAGTATATCCAACATCCTAGCGAATCACTACAACAGACAGTATAATAAACATATACCTTACTGCCTCAGTGCTTTGTTATCTGAAAATCCATCCGAACACTCCGTCTTATCCAGCCAGCTCGATCAGATACTTAACCGAATCCCCTTGTTCCTTAGTCACTCAGCCAACCATCCCCACGTGACCCAAGCAAACAAAGAGAGACGGCTTGGTGTCCAACCAGCCATCCAGAACAGACAGTACGCTAACCTTATTAGCGTTCCAGAAACAGTCACGTGATCACCACCAGATCAGTCAGTACACAGTCGGCTCCACAGCCATCACTTCAGTCAGTCCTGATCACGTCGGGATCAGTCAGTACACAGTCGGCTCCACAGCCATCGCTTCAGTCAGTCCTGATCACATCCGGATCAGTCAGTACACAGTCGGCTCCACAGCCATCGCTTCAGTCAGTCCTGATCACGTCGGGATCAGTCAGTACACAGTCGGCTCCACAGCCATCGCTTCAGTCAGTCCTGATCACGTCGGGATCAGTCAGTACACAGTCGGCTCCACAGCCATCGCTTCAGTCAGTCCTGATCACGTCGGGATCAGTCAGTACACAGTCGGCTCCACAGCCATCGCTTCAGTCAGTCCTGATCACGTCGGGATCAGTCAGTACACAGTCGGCTGGCTTGGTCTCCAACCAGCCATCCATTCAGTCAGTTCTCTACACGGCTACCCTGCCATCGAACTATCCAGTTCCAGTACAAGTCTCAGTCCATTCAAAACCGATCCATCAAGACTCGGCGCAATGCCATAACCGGTACAGATCCTGAGACTCGATCCTGATTCCAGTCGATCCTCCTTCAGTATGGCACCGGTCCCGATCGCCTTCAGCGATCCGATCACGACAGTACCACATCTCTCCATGGCGAGGATCGTTCCAAGCACAGTATCCGATCCTTCCTTCAGTTCATCAGAATAGGCTGATAGCGTATGCTGTCGCACACCAATCACACCCAAACCGTACACAGTATCCGATCGGGGTTGATCAGATCAGGGCATCGAACCCAACTCAGGCCCGCGACCACTGCATCTCGATCTTAACCACCGCAGATAACTCCAGACGCCTCCCATCAGATCAGATCGGACAACGTCGCAGTGAACCAACAGACCTGCGGTCTCTACGAGACTCCGATCGGCCCTCCGGCCAAAGCTCTCTTGTTTCCGATCTGTCTCCCTGATCTAACAGTGTCGCAGTGAACAGACAGCCCAATGGTCTCTATCTGAGACCCCGATCCGCCTTCCCAGATCTTCAGTACGTCCCTTGGCTCAGTCCGCAAGGATCAGTACGCAACTAACCCAGACTCGCGGTCACCGTCGATTGCTCGGATCGGCTTTCCGGCCATGTATCTCACTCTTCTCGTCCCGGTTTCTCCTTTCTTTCCTCTGTTTTCTGTCCCAGAACAGAGTAAGCAGAGTAAAAGAGTAGAACAGAGAGAACAGAGTAGAACCGAGATCCCCTTTCAGATCCGCCGGATTTCCATTGCTCAGTACGCGGCTCTCACCTCTTACGACTCAGACTAAGCCGCACAGGCACCATCGCTCTCCGACGGTTGGGTTAGAACCCGATCAGTCTGTTTCCGCGAACTCAGTCTCTCTCTCGATCCCCTTTTCTCTATGGGTTCTGTTCTCTGAAATTTTGTCTCAGAAAACCTGTATCCCCTTTTCCCTTCCGCGAAATCGCACTTAAGGGAAACGTATGGGCGGTTTCTCCACCAACCCCCACCGACAATCACTGTTCCAAACAGTTATTTACTTAACCCACCGACACCCCGCGCTCCAAGGTGTTCCATGCGCGAGTTTTTCCACTTTTCGGACTTTAACTGTTCCCGCCAGTTTTACTTAGGCGAAAACCGAACTAGAGCTGACTGATCCAGTCAACAACTCTAACCTTGTCCGAATCAGACTGATACTACTGAATCAGCTCATCTCAGCTTAGCCGACAGTCTTAACCGACTTGTCTGGCCGTCCTGATAACTTCTCGGTAACTGTTCTATTAACTGATCCCGCCATTCTCCTTAGCTAATCAGTTCATGTACAGCTCAGTCTCGGTTCCCGTTAGAACGTATACAAGTCAGTCCACACATTGACTAACTTGTCTCGGATGACAAGACCAGATGCCTTCTCTGAATCCGTCCAGCTTAGAACAAGCTAAACTGCTATGTTCGGACAGACAGTATCATCTTAATCAGATTAGAACTATCCAGATGACATGTCCAACATGTCTGTCCCGTTTGATCAGTCCGACCTTGGACTGATCCAGTTCAGACATCGGGACAGGGATGCTACACAAAGCCCAACTCGCATGGCCGTGATCGAATGGACTGAGAGAATATTATCAGGTATAGAGTCAAAATTTTAATGGTGTGAATATAATTGAATTGAACCATTGGTCTCGTGTAACACCTATATATATATCAGAAATTAATAACCAACTCCCAGTCGTTTCATCAGTTATTGACTGACTTACTGAAGGTGTAATTAAACCTTAACAAACCTATTCTTTTGGATTGAGTTTCCAATAAATAATCCAATCCAAAGGTACAAAAAAAAACTATTTAACGGTCAGTTATTTAAAATGAAAAAGGAAACAACTTGGGTTTTAACAAAAAGAAACGAAATAAGGAAATAACGATCAATAAATGATCAAGTTTTACAAAAAAGGAAATTAAAAAAATCTTGCAAAAATAAGGAAATTAAGACCTAGTTTTGCAACATCGCTCTCTCTATATATATATCATGCTCACTCGTTCCCCCAAGGATTTCAATCTCAAAGTCTCTCTCTCCCTCTTAAGACCCAAAAAAAAATCATCATCTTTCTAATACGGAATTATTTAGGGTTTATTGTCGTTTGAATCTTCTTCTACTATTGCCATGGAAATAGAAGAAACTAATATAATTGAAGTTGAAACGAAGGTGATGAATCTAGCGCTAAACATGGAGTCTATGAACATTCTCTCTATCCGTGTACACAATCTGATTGAAGATTTTACCGAAGACGTGATTTTACATATAAGATCACGTTACATCCGCTTGGAGCCACACGGCTTCACGCCAAGTCATATCTCTGAACTCCTTCGTGGCCAACAAGTTAATGAATCTCAACACATAGGTGAAAAGATCGCTAATGAAATCAATCGTTCACTTAGTAATGATAAAACTCTCCGAGAGCCTGTCTTCGTGAACGTCGAAGTTGAATTCATCAAAGAGAGGCGTTTGGTTGTGCCGTCTGATGTTCCTGCTTCGTTTGACGTTTTACAGAGGTTGGTGGAAGAACATAGAGTGGATTTGAACGGAAATAAAGAAACTCTGTGTTCAATTTGCATCGAGGATTTGTCCAAGAGTCAACAAAGCGTCATTGAGATGCCTAACTGTTTGCATATGTTTCATCAAAACTGTCTTTTCGAGTGGCTTGGTCGGAAAAACTCGTGTCCGTTGTGCCGGAGATTCGTACGACCTAGGAATAGGATCAAGAAACAGAAACTCGAAAACGTTACAGGTTTCGATTCTGTTGCGAATTGTTGACACTCATCCTTATGTTAATTAATTCTTATAAGATGAAATTGTTTACAAGTATCATGAATTATTGACTGACTTACTGAAGGTGTAATTCATTATGTAACCAGATCACAATTAGATTTTTATTTTTTTAAATGAAAGGATTGTGATGATTAATCCTTAGCAATTCCGACCAATCTTAAAAGTAAGGTAATATATTACACATAGAAAACTCAAGTTGAGATCAAAGGAGTGTCAGATGGACTGGATCTCATCTTCACATTACCCCTGTTCTTTTCTCCGTCTGCGTCAAAAAAAAATACAGTTAGAACACAGAAACAATTTTTTTGGTGTTCTAATTAAAAGTAGACGCAACGGACAATCGGAGGCATGGAAAGGGAGTTGCCGCTGCCCCTGAAATTTTCAGGGTCGTATTTGATGGGTTGAACTTCTGGCGTTTATAAAACGAACAGCACTGTTATCGTTATCCTCTTTTTCGTTTGGCATGAGTTTTCGTTTCTTCATCTTGATTTCAAAAACACTTATTTCATATCTGTATACATTGTTTGAATAGGTATTTCTGCTTAGACTATTGATAGACTTTGTTTGGGTCAGTCTATCTAAATCCAAGACTCTCTTAATGAATACAAAAGGAACAAGCGATTACAGCTTTGAAGTACAATCTTAGCTTCACTCTCATGGGCCATGGCGAGCTACACTAAGATCATCAGTCTCATGTCGACTGAGAAGTCTTGACTCATGGCGTCAAGAACATACTCATGAAGTCCTGAATGAGTGGAAGACAATCCCAGTCATATAAGAGAAAACAGGACAGGATGCCATATTCTAAATCATTGTCGATTTACTCTTGTTTTGATCTCATAAATACTCCACTCACCAGATCAGTGTCGATTTACTCTGCTTATGATCTCATCAGTCACAGTGCCACATCCAGAGTAAATAAAACATCATATGGGATGATAAAGCGGTTTGGTTTGGTCGGGTTCTGTATCACCGATAATATGAGATATTTACAAACTGACCTCAATTGTCTTCGTCTCTGTGGAGGAGGATCTAGTAAAAAACGGGTTCTATCTATTACCGGATTTCGGATGCCTATTAATTAGAATCTCTCTCAATATCAACAGCTAAACCAGAATAAACCGAACGTATACAAAAGAAAAGTATCTTCTGGGTTGAATTCCGGTACAGATATCCTAATGCGAACAATTAGTTAACGTTCGGATTTTAGAAAAAAGGAAATAGTCAATGAATGATCTGTCTTTAAAAAAGGAAATAACCAAAATATCCTTATATACTACAGAACACTCATTCGGGAATCGATTTCTCTTTCACTATCTGTCTCAGCAATCTTCGTCTTTACTTTCGAAATCAGGGTTTATTTTTCTTTCTTTTTGTTTTTCTTGCGGCCATGGAAACAGAATTTGATACACCGAAAGTCTACACGCTGGTGGCAAACCTACCTAAAATATTCACGAACACAGTCGAGATCCTCTTACAAGAACTCATCCAAGACGAAACAGGAGTGGTACAAGTTTTAACATCGGATAACATCAACCTGAACCCAAGCGGCGGCTTCACGCCGCATCATCTCTCTCGACTCCTTCGCGACGAACAAGTTCCTGAGTCTCAGTTTCTAGGTCAAAAGATCGCTCTTGATATCAGTCGCGAACTTGCTAATGACGATTCCCTTAGAGAGCCTGCTTTCGTATTCGTCACTGTCATTTCATCAGAGAGACACGTTTGGTCTTTCCACCTGATGAACCTACTCCATCGAGAGGTGCTTCCGGTGAAGTTCTCCATAGGTTAGCGGACGAACAGAGAGTTGAAGTCAAGAAAAACGAGATTCAGTGTTCGATTTGTATTGAGGATTTGTCCAAGAATCATGCAAAAATCATTGAGATGCCTAAGTGTTTGCATAAGTTTCATCAAGATTGTCTCTTCGAGTGGCTTGCTCGGCAAAACTCATGTCCCTTGTGCCGGAGTGTTCCTTACGGCTTGGATCAAGAAACAGAGTCTTAAAAAAGATATCACATTAGGGTTTGGAGTTTAGAGATCGGCTTAGGGTTTTTGAATGATTTATCACATTGGGTAATATGTTTGGAAATTTTGTAAACTTTTTAGTATAAAAGTTGAAATATTTGTTCTCTTGATCTTATTGCAGTGTAACATATAACTGAAAGTACATATTGGACTTGTTGGCTCTTTTTCACTACTTTCATAGTCTTACATTTTCATCCATCATTGTTGCACTCATACTGTGTACTGAAAATTTCATACATACATCTTCAATCAATAGTCCCTTTCTCTGATCAGTAAGCATATGATCATACTAAAATCATCACTTTATTCCAAAACACTTCTGAACCTAAAAACATGCTAAATAGACTCCAAAACATAATAACTATATCCTAAACTACTTATATACCATGAATAATAATAGGTAAAATCTATAGTATATCAACTCCCTCATACTTACCATTTTGCTTGTCCTCAAGCAAAACAAGAATATTCTTTCTGAAAGAGGTTTGAAAACAGCAGATACTCACATGATTTAAAAACTCAGTATCATCACCTCTACAATGTTGCAGCCACTCAAATCAATATCAACCTTAGAGATACTGTATATGCAATATCCTAGCTTAGCAACCAAATCCATTCACTCAGCAACTTAACTAATCATGTCTGACTAACTCCTCTACTGACTTCATTTCTTGCATAAAATAAAAGTGTAGGCTTTATTAGGAGTATCGATCAAAAGACACATGGACTCTCACTCAAACAAGTATTTGGACCAACAAATATTATCTTCTCAACAGGAGTTCCTTTCCTCTCTCTCTTCTTACTTCTCTCAGTCAATGTCTACTTCTTTTGCGGGGTGTTTTTTATTCTCTCCATTGACTGAGATAAAAGACAGGCTTCCATGAATCAAGCCTTGACTATTGCCGCCACCAGGTCATGTTCACTTCTTTTTGACATATATCTATTTTCTAGAATTCTTGATGAATCAAGCCTTAATGGTTGCAGCCACCAAGTCATGTTTGAATCATTTTGACCTCTTCCAGAATTCTTTATGAAGCAAGCCTTAATGGTTGTGGCCACCAAGTCTTGTTCGAATCCTTTTCGATCTGAAGGGGAGAGAGAGAGGAATTATCAACACTTTTTCCAGACTTGTAGGAGGAATCCGATCCCTTGTATACCAAGCCCCAAGACAAAAAATTCTAGCTCAATTAGGTTAGAAGTCAGCTTTGGTTCCTTCGAACAATCTCAGCAAGTGTGAATAACTGGCGGATGATCCACTTTAGCATCTCTAGTATACCTTATGGTCAATAAATCTAAGAATGGTGCTAAAGAGTGGTTAGATAATAAGTATAAATCGAAAAAGTTCATTGTCCCCTTCTTAACTCAATTAAACTTTTTTGAAAGCATTTAAATAAGACTCACAAAGTAAATTGATATCAGTAAACCTTCACTGGGACTTAAATTACATTGTCCCCAGTGAAAATCCAGTCAGAGTTATGGTGAAAACATAAATCATAAGGACTCAATGTAACAAGTTGTATCGATATACCTGACCGAACTTTGGATCGATCGATGGAATGATGGTACCATCGATCGTTTCTGGTGTTGTACTGTCGATCGATGTCGACATGGTCTCATCGGTCGATTTGGGCACACGTCTACTCGGTTCTTTTTCTTTCTTTTTTTGACCTGCAAAATTAAAAACAAAAATTAGTAACTTATAGAATAAAACCAAATAAAATTACCGAATAGTGGGTTGCATTCTACTCAGCGCTTTGTTATAGTCATTTAGCTTGAATTTGGATGTGTGTGGCTAGTATGGAGGTGAAAGACTACTTGTTGGGAAGCAAGTGTCTACTGCTTCTTTGTCCTTCTGGAACCATGTACCAATGAAGCGTCTTATGTCCTCTTCTGCTCTTGTCCAGTGATTCTTCAATACTGCTATTGTGCCTTCCACTGTATGCATCCTCCTCTCAAGATGTCCAATGCTCCCCTGATGCATTCTGAGTCTGGCATACGTCTACTCTGAGATATCCTTCAATTCCTGATTGATTTCCTCTTTCATCATGTCCTGAGAAAAATTAACATTATCAAGAATATCTTCGAATGACTGTAGCCTTTCCTCGAATAATGCAAGACGAGAATCGATCGATTTGTGGGAGTCACCATCGATCGATTTCGAAGCTCGTGCTCTGGTCGTTTGTTGCTGCTGAATCGTGGCTATGTCCTGCTTCATCTCGTCCGTGCGTGTAGTGTAGTCAGCCAGCTGATACTGTTGTCGAATGGGTAGTAGAGATCATCAAGCCTCTTGTAGAAATCATCTTATGACATCCTTAAAGCTCTGTAGCTCCCTTGTGCCCTCTCATCAACCTCTTCTTTGTTGTAAGTGCATGGCTCTGGCATGGACTGAGTGTATCCCTCTGCATGTTTTGGAAGACATATATAAGAGCGCTCATGCATTGCAGCTCTTTCAAGAATGACTCTGATGTCCTCCTTTGACACATGGATGCCTCTACCATCTACAACTCGTGCATATCCATGATCATCTCTGTAGACAATATACTCATCTCTCTTTTACAATGAAATATGCTTTGTCCGTTCTGATCATAGGCTCTCCGTCCGAACTCTAGGCAATTGTCGATCGATGGTGGGACTGGACCGTCGATCGATTTTCGACCTCGTGTTCATTTCTGATACTCATAACGCATTTCTAAACCACAAGCCGTAGCAAACAGCTCGTCTATAACCCTATGCTGGTACTCTGGATCTCTACGTTGCTGAAGGAAGAGGTTGTCTGGTCCATTGGCCATCTCAGGGATGTCTGCAATATTTTCTCTCGATATTTTTTAGAACACGTCCATCCATAGCTCGTCTTGGCCTCATGGGTCCCTGAAAATACCAAATTCATCCGGTGTTAGATACCCATAATATGTATCATCTTCTTGTTTTACCTCGGATGTCGGTGTGGAATGAGGGTCGATCGGTGAGCAGTTGCCGTCGATCGATTTTGCTTCCTCTGTTCTGGAGGAATTAGGGGTGTTCAATCCGGATATCGGTTCGGTTTCGGTTCGGTTTTTTTGGTTTTTCGGTATTTCGGTTAGTAAAATATAACTACCATTCTAAATCCATATTTACTTCGGTTCGGTTCGGTTTATATACCGTCGGTTTTCGGTTTATTCGGTTTTTATACCAAAAAACATAATTCTATATTTTGGGATCATATTATATGAATTTTAGAGTCTTGTTGTCAACACATTCATTTATTAAAAAATATATAAGTTTAAATAAAAGAACAAAAATGAAAAGTGTTTCTATCATCTAATAAAATAATCAAATCTATAATTAAAATCAAAGCTCAAAATTTTGATAATAAAAATAAAACAAAAAATAAAAGAGAAGCACGAAGCACAAAAAATAAGTTATTATATTCTTTCATATTTAGCGTTCATCAAAGTCATGTTTCTTCTATTAAACAAGAAACTCTATTCGTTTAAAGATAAAAAAAATTGTGAAGAATTTCCACTAATTGTTATCATCAAATTTATAATCTTTATTTCAATTTAGTCAATGCTAAATTAAAGCAAAAAGATCAAAAGAAGACTAAGAAAATAAGAAGCATGTTTGCGATGAATTGTTATTTAATTATAGTTCAAGTGTTTTACAAATCAGGACTATTTTATTACTGTAAAAAATATGGTAATAGTTATTAGCAAAAAAATTAACTTATAATTTTCATACGTTGTTATAAAATATATACATATTTACATGTTTCCATTTTTTTATCGGTTTTATTCGGTTTTATTCGGTTTTATCGGTTATATACCGAACCATATCCAAATCCTACGGTTTTTTAAAAATCATATCCATTCGGTTTGTATGGTATATACCAAATCCAAACCATATTATCTATTTTGGTTTGGTTCGGTTCGGTACGGTTCGGTTTTGCCATATTGAACAGCCCTAGGAGGAATGATGGATAACTCTTTCTTCCATAGCAAGACTTTGGTGCTCAATAGCATGTTCCTCTCTGTAATCCTCATCATACTCATCAGAACGTAGTGCAGTATCCACTGTATAGGTTTTTGGCAGCAATTATCTGCCCAACTCCCAATCGAGTAGTTACTGTTGGACTCAATTTCGGTTAATATTTTTACCGGGCCAAAGAGAAGATGGGCCGTACGATCCCGAGCAGAGGCAAAGCCCAACTCGCATGGCCGTGATCGAATGGACTGAGAGAATATTATCAGGTATAGAGTCAAAATTTTAATGGTGTGAATATAATTGAATTGAACCATTGGTCTCGTGTAACACCTATATATATATATCAGAAATTAATAACCAACTCCCAGTCGTTTCATCAGTTATTGACTGACTTACTGAAGGTGTAATTAAACCTTAACAAACCTATTCTTTTGGATTGAGTTTCCAATAAATAATCCAATCCAAAGGTACAAAAAAAAACTATTTAACGGTCAGTTATTTAAAATGAAAAAGGAAACAACTTGGGTTTTAACAAAAAGAAACGAAATAAGGAAATAACGATCAATAAATGATCAAGTTTTACAAAAAAGGAAATTAAAAAAATCTTGCAAAAATAAGGAAATTAAGACCTAGTTTTGCAACATCGCTCTCTCTATATATATATCATGCTCACTCGTTCCCCCAAGGATTTCAATCTCAAAGTCTCTCTCTCCCTCTTAAGACCCAAAAAAAATCATCATCTTTCTAATACGGAATTATTTAGGGTTTATTGTCGTTTGAATCTTCTTCTACTATTGCCATGAAATAGAAGAAACTAATATAATTGAAGTTGAAACGAAGGTGATGAATCTAGCGCTAAACATGGAGTCTATGAACATTCTCTCTATCCGTGTACACAATCTGATTGAAGATTTTACCGAAGACGTGATTTTACATATAAGATCACGTTACATCCGCTTGGAGCCACACGGCTTCACGCCAAGTCATATCTCTGAACTCCTTCGTGGCCAACAAGTTAATGAATCTCAACACATAGGTGAAAAGATCGCTAATGAAATCAATCGTTCACTTAGTAATGATAAAACTCTCCGAGAGCCTGTCTTCGTGAACGTCGAAGTTGAATTCATCAAAGAGAGGCGTTTGGTTGTGCCGTCTGATGTTCCTGCTTCGTTTGAAGTTTTACAGAGGTTGGTGGAAGAACATAGAGTGGATTTGAACGGAAATAAAGAAACTCTGTGTTCAATTTGCATCGAGGATTTGTCCAAGAGTCAACAAAGCGTCATTGAGATGCCTAACTGTTTGCATATGTTTCATCAAAACTGTCTTTTCGAGTGGCTTGGTCGGAAAAACTCGTGTCCGTTGTGCCGGAGATTCGTACGACCTAGGAATAGGATCAAGAAACAGAAACTCGAAAACGTTACAGGTTTCGATTCTGTTGCGAATTGTTGACACTCATCCTTATGTTAATTAATTCTTATAAGATGAAATTGTTTACAAGTATCATGAATTATTGACTGACTTACTGAAGGTGTAATTCATTATGTAACCAGATCACAATTAGATTTTTATTTTTTTAAATGAAAGGATTGTGATGATTAATCCTTAGCAATTCCGACCAATCTTAAAAGTAAGGTAATATATTACACATAGAAAACTCAAGTTGAGATCAAAGGAGTGTCAGATGGACTGGATCTCATCTTCACATTACCCCTGTTCTTTTCTCCGTCTGCGTCAAAAAAAAATACAGTTAGAACACAGAAACAATTTTTTTGGTGTTCTAATTAAAAGTAGACGCAACGGACAATCGAGGCATGGAAAGGAGAGTTGCCGCTGCCCCTGAATTTTCAGGGTCGTATTTGATGGGTTGAACTTCTGGCGTTATAAAACGAACAGCACTGTTATCGTTATCCTCTTTTTCGTTTGGCATGAGTTTTCGTTTCTTCATCTTGATTTCAAAAACACTTATTTCATATCTGTATACATTGTTTGAATAGGTATTTCTGCTTAGACTATTGATAGACTTTGTTTGGGTCAGTCTATCTAAATCCAAGACTCTCTTAATGAATACAAAAGGAACAAGCGATTACAGCTTTGAAGTACAATCTTAGCTTCACTCTCATGGGCCATGGCGAGCTACACTAAGATCATCAGTCTCATGTCGACTGAGAAGTCTTGACTCATGGCGTCAAGAACATACTCATGAAGTCCTGAATGAGTGGAAGACAATCCCAGTCATAAAGAGAAAACAGGACAGGATGCCATATTCTAAATCATTGTCGATTTACTCTTGTTTTGATCTCATAAATACTCCACTCACCAGATCAGTGTCGATTTACTCTGCTTATGATCTCATCAGTCACAGTGCCACATCCAGAGTAAATAAAACATCATATGGGATGATAAAGCGGTTTGGTTTGGTCGGGTTCTGTATCACCGATAATATGAGATATTTACAAACTGACCTCAATTGTCTTCGTCTCTGTGGAGGAGGATCTAGTAAAAAACGGGTTCTATCTATTACCGGATTTCGGATGCCTATTAATTAGAATCTCTCTCAATATCAACAGCTAAACCAGAATAAACCGAACGTATACAAAAGAAAAGTATCTTCTGGGTTGAATTCCGGTACAGATATCCTAATGCGAACAATTAGTTAACGTTCGGATTTTAGAAAAAAGGAAATAGTCAATGAATGATCTGTCTTTAAAAAAGGAAATAACCAAAATATCCTTATATACTACAGAACACTCATTCGGGAATCGATTTCTCTTTCACTATCTGTCTCAGCAATCTTCGTCTTCTTTACTTTCGAAATCAGGGTTTATTTTTCTTTTTTTGTTTTTCTTGCGGCCATGGAAAAAGATTTGATACACCGAAAGTCTACACGCTGGTGGCAAACCTACCTAAAATATTCACGAACACAGTCGAGATCCTCTTACAAGAACTCATCCAAGACGAAACAGGAGTGGTACAAGTTTTAACATCGGATAACATCAACCTGAACCCAAGCGGCGGCTTCACGCCGCATCATCTCTCTCGACTCCTTCGCGACGAACAAGTTCCTGAGTCTCAGTTTCTAGGTCAAAAGATCGCTCTTGATATCAGTCGCGAACTTGCTAATGACGATTCCCTTAGAGAGCCTGCTTTCGTATTCGTCACTGTCAATTTCATCAGAGAGACACGTTTGGTCTTTCCACCTGATGAACCTACTCCATCGAGAGGTGCTTCCGGTGAAGTTCTCCATAGGTTAGCGGACGAACAGAGAGTTGAAGTCAAGAAAAACGAGATTCAGTGTTCGATTTGTATTGAGGATTTGTCCAAGAATCATGCAAAAATCATTGAGATGCCTAAGTGTTTGCATAAGTTTCATCAAGATTGTCTCTTCGAGTGGCTTGCTCGGCAAAACTCATGTCCCTTGTGCCGGAGTGTTCCTTACGGCTTGGATCAAGAAACAGAGTCTTAAAAAAGATATCACATTAGGGTTGGAGTTTAGAGATCGGCTTAGGGTTTTGAATGATTTATCACATTGGGTAATATGTTTGGAAATTTTGTAACTTTTTAGTATAAAAGTTTGAAATATTGTTCTCTTGATCTTATTGCAGTGTAACATATAACTGAAAGTACATATTGGACTTGTTGGCTCTTTTTCACTACTTTCATAGTCTTACATTTTCATCCATCATTGTTGCACTCATACTGTGTACTGAAAATTTCATACATACATCTTCAATCAATAGTCCCTTTCTCTGATCAGTAAGCATATGATCATACTAAAATCATCACTCTTTATTCCAAAACACTTCTGAACCTAAAAACATGCTAAATAGACTCCAAAACATAATAACTATATCCTAAACTACTTATATACCATGAATAATAATAGGTAAAATCTATAGTATATCAACTCCCTCATACTTACCATTTGCTTGTCCTCAAGCAAAACAAGAATATTCTTTCTGAAAGAGGTTTTGAAAACAGCAGATACTCACATGATTTAAAAACTCAGTATCATCACCTCTACAATGTTGCAGCCACTCAAATCAATATCAACCTTAGAGATACTGTATATGCAATATCCTAGCTTAGCAACCAAATCCATCACTCAGCAACTTAACTAATCATGTCTGACTAACTCCTCTACTGACTTCATTTCTTGCATAAAAAAAGTGTAGGCTTTATTAGGAGTATCGATCAAAAGACACATGGACTCTCACTCAAACAAGTATTTGGACCAACAAATATTATTCTCAACAGAGTTCCTTTCCTCTCTCTCTTCTTACTTCTCTCAGTCAATGTCTACTTCTTTTGCGGGGTGTTTTTATTCTCTCCATTGACTGAGATAAAAGACAGGTTCCATGAATCAAGCCTTGACTATTGCCGCCACCACAGGTCATGTTCACTTCTTTTTGACATATATATCTTTCTAGAATCTTGATGAATCAAGCCTTAATGGTTGCAGCCACCAAGTCATGTTTTGAATCATTTTGACCTCTTCCAGAATTCTTTATGAAGCAAGCCTTAATGGTTGTGGCCACCAAGTCTTGTTCGAATCCTTTTCGATCTGAAGGGGGAGAGAGTGGAATTATCAACACTTTTTCCAGACTTGTAGGAGGAATCCGATCCCTTGTATACCAAGCCCCAAGACAAAAAATTCTAGCTCAATTAGGTTAGAAGTCAGCTTTGGTTCCTTCGAACAATCTCAGCAAGTGTGAATAACTGGCGGATGATCCACTTTAGCATCTCTAGTATACCTTATGGTCAATAAATCTAAGAATGGTGCTAAAGAGTGGTTAGATAATAAGTATAAATCGAAAAAGTTCATTGTCCCCTTCTTAACTCAATTAAACTTTTTTGAAAGCATTTAAATAAGACTCACAAAGTAAATTGAATCAGTAAACCTTCACTGGGACTTAAATTACATTGTCCCCAGTGAAAATCCAGTCAGAGTTATGGTGAAAACATAAATCATAAGACTCAATGTAACAGTTGTATCGATATACCTGACCGAACTTTGGATCGATCGATGGAAATGATGGTACCATCGATCGTTTCTGGTGTTGTACTGTCGATCGATGTCGACATGGTCTCATCGGTCGATTTGGGCACACGTCTACTCGGTTCTTTTTCTTTCTTTTTTGACCTGCAAAATTAAAAACAAAAATTAGTACTTATAGAATAAAACCAAATAAAATTACCGAATAGTGGGTTGCATTCTACTCAGCGCTTTGTTATAGTCATTTAGCTTGAATTTGGATGTGTGTGGCTAGTATGGAGGTGAAAGACTACTTGTTGGGAAGCAAGTGTCTACTGCTTCTTTGTCCTTCTGGAACCATGTACCAATGAAGCGTCTTATGTCCTCTTCTGCTCTTGTCCAGTGATTCTTCAATACTGCTATTGTGCCTTCCACTGTATGCATCCTCCTCTCAAGATGTCCAATGCTCCCCTGATGCATTCTGAGTCTGCATACGTCTACTCTGAGATATCCTTAATTCCTGATTGATTTCCTCTTTCATCATGTCCTGAGAAAAATTAACATTATCAAGAATATCTTCGAATGACTGTAGCCTTTCCTCGAATAATGCAAGACGAGAATCGATCGATTTGTGGGAGTCACCATCGATCGATTTCGAAGCTCGTGCTCTGGTCGTTTGTTGCTGCTGAATCGTGGCTATGTCCCTGCTTCATCTCGTCTAGTGCGTGTAGTCAGCCAGCTGATACTGTTGTCGAATGGGTAGTAGAGATCATCAAGCCTCTTGTAGAAATCATCTTATGACATCCTTAAAGCTCTGTAGTCCCTTGTGCCCTCTCATCAACCTCTTCTTTGTTGTAAGGATGGCTCTGGCATGGACTGAGTGTATCCCTCTGCATGTTTGGAAGACTATATAAGAGCGCTCATGCATTGCAGCTCTTTCAAGAATGACTCTGATGTCCTCCTTTGACACATGGATGCCTCTACCATCTACAACTCGTGCATATCCATGATCATCTCGTAGACAATATACTCATCTCTCTTTTACAATGAAATATGCTTTGTCCGTTCTGATCATAGGCTCTCCGTCCGAACTCTAGGCAATTGTCGATCGATGGTGGGACTGGACCGTCGATCGATTTTCGACCTCGTGTTCATTTCTGATACTCATAACGCATTTCTAAACCACAAGCGTAGCAAACAGCTCGTCTATAACCCTATGCTGGTACTCTGGATCTCTACGTTGCTGAAGAAGAGGTTGTCTGGTCCATTGGCCATCTCAGGGATGTCTGCAATATTTGCTCTCGATATTTTTAGAAACAGTCCATCCATAGCTCGTCTTGGCCTCATGGGTCCCTGAAAATACCAAATTCATCCGGTGTTAGATACCC
Organism: Brassica napus; assembly: GCF_020379485.1. Taxonomy (NCBI): domain Eukaryota; kingdom Viridiplantae; phylum Streptophyta; class Magnoliopsida; order Brassicales; family Brassicaceae; genus Brassica; species Brassica napus. The sequence goes on along the minus strand of NW_026014256.1, from coordinate 54 downwards.
ATAATATGTACATCTTCTGGTTTACCTTCGGATGTCGGTTGTGTGAATGAGGGT
>NW_026014255.1:0-32301 GCF_020379485.1 Brassica napus | reverse complement strand
TTTACATCTGAAAGGATACTAATTATAGAAGAATACTTATTGAAATATGTTAACAGTTATTAAAAAAATAATTTGTGTTTTATAATGAGAAGAAAAAATTTTAAACTAATAATTGTAATATAAAAAACATTTATTGGAGTATTTTAACTACTTTGTAAGAACTTTTCCAATGTTGGAACTCCCCTGCTCAGCTTGTGCGATTGCTGGACAGAACAATACCCTGAGTTCAATAGCCTTCTGATGCAAAGATGGCTGGGAAAGAATTAAAAGTTCTGCAACTGCAGTAGCAATTTAAAGATTTCAGTATTGTAAACATTTTTTCTTTTGTTGATATATAAATTTAACATTTTAACAAAAAAAAAAATTTCTAATGGTTGCATGTCGGAGAAACAAAGATAATATCAGTTTTTTTTTAATGAAAAGACACAACCTATTGGCACTAAAATGAGATTTTAATTATTAATTATTAAAAATAAGTTGTCCTTATATTGAGAAACACAACTCTTAATACTAATAATTGTAGAAAACACTTATTGAGATTGTAACTACCTTTTAAGACTTTTCTAATATTTGCATATTATAAAAATAAAACTAATCTCAGTTTTTAATGAATATACACACAACATTTCAACATTAAATGAGATTCTTATTATCAATAAATCCTTTATAATGAGAAGACACAATTTGAAAACTAATCTACTAATAATAGCAATTTCAATTAATTCTAAAGGTTGTGAATTCCAATTATGTTGACAGGTTGTGACTATTCATACATAGCTTTGAAAAACTATAAATATTTCATGTTATTGAGTTTCTTATTGTAATCTATCACAATAATTAAAATTTGTTTTTGATCATATGATTTTTTATTTAGGGTATTTTTTTGTAATGATGTGTCTCATTAAAAAAATATTTTAGAGATACTATTTTAAAATAACTACCTATAATCTGAAAAATTATGACTATTTGTATATAGCTTTGAAAATCTATAAATAATCCATGTTCATGAGTTTCTCACTGTAAATCTTTCACAAATTCTTAAAACAGTGACGAAAAAAGTTCTGTATAGTTACCTGGTTCTAAATATTTAGAAGATTAGCTGACAAAAAAATATTTAGAAGATATTCAAATGAAACGTTATTAATAAAATATTGTAAGAAGAGTCATTCGTGTTTGGCTAGCAACAAATCTTAAACGAAACAATGAATTTATTAATCTAAATTTTCTTCTACTAGATGAAAGGTGTTTTTTTAAGGTGTTTTTTCTTTTTTATAATTTTTTCATTTGTGATCATGTCACAAAAGTCTGTAAATTTTGGTAACACAATACCTGCCTGAATGAATGCATGCACGCTGTTTAATGCGGTCAAACGTATAGTGTTTGTTGGTATATTTGTAAATGCATAGAATACAATGAAAGAAAAATTGAAAATCCAAAATAAACTCGATAAATTAATAAACATAATAAATTAATAAATTTCAGCGGTACCAAACTAGGCCGATGTAAAGTATGACACAAATTTGATAAAATAGTGGTAATATTTATAAAAACATTTTTGTAAATATATGATCCCGATATGAATATAAATTAATATATAAAAAGTTTACATATATAAACAATATATTTTATTGTTTATTGTTTATTCACAATAAAGTTTATCTTCACTTTTTCTTAATATTTATAAATATATTGATATATTTTATCATTTTACACTTAAAATAAATTTATAATTACGATACATATTTTCTATACATTAAATATTCAAATGAAAACAACATAAATTTTTATCTATAAAATTTAATTAGTACATATACGGTAAAAACAAGTATTTTTTTCTTATTTTTACATAAAATCATACTTTAAAATATATAAACATAAAAAAAATTTCTGTAAATTAATAACTATATAAATTAATAAAATATCAAAATCCCGACATTGTTAATTTATAGAAATTTTACCGTACATTATCTGAATCCGAAAGGATAAATAAATATTCATGCATATCTGTTACTATACGAACTTTACTATGTTATAATAGTATGATTGATTATGATTAAAGAAATGTTATAAATAACATTTGTAAATGCATATAATACAATGAAAAATCTACAATTTGTAGAAAAATAGATCATAATCAAAATCTGGGGATAAAATAAAGTAACATTTATAATATAGATTTCTATGGTTTGTGGATCACATTTTTTTTTCATTTAGAATATTTTTTATTGATATGGTATGTGGTTATTTCTCATTTTACTTATATTATACATTTTTAAAGTTCATGAAAAATCAAAAATATGTAATTTTCTCCTTATTTTAGTATACTTTGATGACAAATGAACTTCTTTGATAGAAAAATAAGATGCTTTATATTATATTAAGTTCTACAAAATGGCATATGCTTTTTAATAAAATAAGTTCACGATAATAGCTTAAATGCATAGATACTTAAATGCGTGTGCATTTACTAATTGGTACTGGCATATGTGTAATTTATCACAAGTAGCCTATAAAAATCTTTAAAAATGCATGTATGATGATTTTGTAACACATGTATTTTTTCAAAAGTAATTATATAAAATGTGGCATACTTTTTTATAAATGAGTTCTCGTGCGATATCGCAGGGTTCCTTGCCTAGTAATTATAAAAGGCACTTACTGAAATATTTTGGTTACTTAAAAAAAAATCCAATAGTTGGAAGATGGAAAAAAAGTAATCTATGTTATTTTTATGAGAAGACACAATTTTTCAACACTAAAATGAGATTTTTATTATTAATTTTTTTAAAATATTTTTTCCTTATATTTGATGTCACTCAAATTGCCCTAAAGAGTAATTTATTCTCTCAAATAAAAGGTTCGATTGCAGTACATAGGAATCGAATCTACAGAGAGCTAAGACACACGATAAATTCTAATCAGCAGTGATTAAGCTAGATTCAGTATGATTAATCTTAAGAAGCAAGGTTGAACAAGATACTTGTTCGGTTGATTGAGGTTGAAGATAATATTAAGAACGCGGTAGACCTAGAGTTCTATTCAATTAATTAGGATTGTATATAGAGGCTAATGTTGCATGCATGATATTATAGAACTCAACTTAGCAATAATCTATCAACTCTCGTTTTACTAGATTATCTATTGTCTAGAATCTCAAGATCTCAGCTGTCGCTTGTTGATCCGAGAAAGCGTCGATCAATTTTCCCCCACGGTCGTCGATCGATTTTCCCTCGCGGTCGTCGATCGATGCACCCTTCAGAAAGTCAATCGATTTATCTATACGATAATCGATCGATGTTTTTTCCTAGCAAGCTTTACGAATAGGTTGAACTATGTTCACTAGATTTACTAGATCAACTCTCGTTTGTTTCTAACAGATCCAGCTCAATAAGGATTATTCAAGTAAATAAGTTAAGCTAATGCCTAAACCTATCAACCTAGATCAATGTTATAGTTAGCTACTCTAGAACAAGCAATAAGCACAATCCTATTGATGAATATCACAACTTAGCAATTCTATATTTTGGGCTAAACCTATTTGAACCCTAAATCTAACAAGTGAATTACTCAGACATAACAAAACAATTCATAACAAGAGATAAATAAAACTGCATAGAATAGATTATAGTAAGAAACTAGATTCCAATACAAATCTCTGAATGAGTCTTGGATTTTTTCTCCAAACATAAAACTCTAAGTATGAAAACTAGAAAACAATAAAGCATACTTTGCCTCCACAATTGGCAAAGCACATAAGTATTAGGTTAAAACTTGTCAGGGGTAATCTTGTAATTTGGTGTTGACTTGGGCTTAAGGTCAGCTGGGACCAATTCGGGCCTTTCTCGCTTCGCCGTCGATCAATGGCACAGGGTGTGCATTGATCGATTTTTATCTCTGATCGTCGACCTCTTGTCTGCTCGATGGTGAGCTCGGGTAACTTCTAATTTTGTCTCAAAAATGCTCTAAAATCATCATTTTATTCCAAAACACTTCTGAACCTAAAAACATACTAAATAGACTCCAAAACATAATAACTATATCCTAAACTACTTATATACCATGACTAATAATAGGTAAAATCTATAGTATACCAACTCCTCCATACTTACCATTTTGCTTGTCCTCAAGCAAAACAAGAGTATTCTTTCTGAAAGGGGTTTGAAAACAGCAGCTACTCACATGATTTAAAAACTCAGTATCATCACCTCTACAATGTTGCAGCCACTCAAATCAATATCAACCTTAGAGATACTGTATATGCAATATCCTAGCTTAGCAACCAAATCCATTCACTCAGCAACTTAACTAATCATGTCTGACTAACTCCTCTACTGACTTCATTTCTTGCATAAAATAAAAGTGTAGGCTTTATTAGGAGTATCGATCAAAGAACACATGGACTCTTACTCAAACAAGTATTTGGACCAACAAATATTATCTTCTCAACAGGAGTTCCTTTCCTCTCTCTCTTCTCACTTCTCTCAGTCAATGTCTACTTCTTGCGGGGGTGTTTTTTATTCTCTCCATTGACTGAGATAAAAGACAGGCTTCCATGAATCAAGCCTTGACTATTGCCGCCACCAGGTCATGTTCACTTCTTTTTGACATATATCTATTTTCTAGAATTCTTGATGAATCAAGCCTTAATGGTTGCAGCCACCAAGTCATGTTTGAATCATTTTGACCTCTTCCAGAATTCTTTATGAAGCAAGCCTTAATGGTTGTGGCCACCAAGTCTTGTTCGAATCCTTTTGATCTGAAGGGGAGAGAGAGTGGAATTATCAACACTTTTTCCAGACTTGTAGGAGGAATCCGATCCCTTGTATACCAAGCCCCAAGACAAAAAATTCTAGCTCAATTAGGTTAGAAGTCAGCTTTGGTTCCTTCGAACAATCTCAGCAAGTGTGAATAACTGGCGGATGATCCACTTTAGCATCTCTAGTATACCTTATGGTCAATAAATCTAAGAATGGTGCTAAAGAGTGGTTAGATAATAAGTATAAATCGAAAAAGTTCATTGTCCCCCCTTCTTAACTCAATTAAACTTTTTTGAAAGCATTTAAATAAGACTCACAAAGTAAATTGATATCAGTAAACCTTCACTGGGACTTAAATTACATTGTCCCCAGTGAAAATCCAGTCAGAGTTATGGTGAAAACATAAATCATAAGGACTCAATGTAACAAGTTGTATCGATATACCTGACCGAACTTTGGATCGATCGATGGAATGATGGTACCATCGATCGTTTCTGGTGTTGTACTGTCGATCGATGTCGACATGGTCTCATCGGTCGATTTGGGCACACGTCTACTCGGTTCTTTTCTTTCTTTTTTTGACCTGCAAAATTAAAAACAAAAATTAGTAACTTATAGAATAAAACCAAATAAAATTACCGAATAGTGGGTTGCATTCTACTCAGCGCTTTGTTATAGTCATTTAGCTTGAATTTGGATGTGTGTGGCTAGTATGGAGGTGAAAGACTACTTGTTGGGAAGCAAGTGTCTACTGCTTCTTTGTCCTTCTGGAACCATGTACCAATGAAGCGTCTTATGTCCTCTTCTGCTCTTGTCCAGTGATTCTTCAATACTGCTATTGTGCCTTCCACTGTATGCATCCTCCTCTCAAGATGTCCAATGCTCCCCTGATGCATTCTGAGTCTGGCATACGTCTACTCTGAGATATCCTTCAATTCCTGATTGATTTCCTCTTTCATCATGTCCTGAGAAAAATTAACATTATCAAGAATATCTTCGAATGACTGTAGCCTTTCCTCGAATAATGCAAGACGAGAATCGATCGATTTGTGGGAGTCACCATCGATCGATTTCGAAGCTCGTGCTCTGGTCGTTTGTTGCTGCTGAATCGTGGCTATGTCCTGCTTCATCTCGTCCGTGCGTGTAGTCAGCCAGCTGATACTGTTGTCGAATGGGTAGTAGAGATCATCAAGCCTCTTGTAGAAACATCTCTATGACATCCTTAAAGCTCTGTAGCTCCCTTGTGCCCTCTCATCAACCTCTTCTTTGTTGTAAGTGCATGGCTCTGGCATGGACTGAGTGTATCCCTCTGCATGTTTTGGAAGACATATATAAGAGCGCTCATGCATTGCAGCTCTTTCAAGAATGACTCTGATGTCCTCCTTTGACACATGGATGCCTCTACCATCTACAACTCGTGCATATCCATGATCATCTCTGTAGACAATATACTCATCTCTCTTTTTACAATGAAATATGCTTTGTCCGTTCTGATCATAGGCTCTCCGTCCGAACTCTAGGCAATTGTCGATCGATGGTGGGACTGGACCGTCGATCGATTTTCGACCTCGTGTTCATTTCTGATACTCATAACGCATTTCTAAACCACAAGCCGTAGCAAACAGCTCGTCTATAACCCTATGCTGGTACTCTGGATCTCTACGTTGCTGAAGGAAGAGGTTGTCTGGTCCATTGGCCATCTCAGGGATGTCTGCAATATTTTCTCTCGATATTTTTTAGAACACGTCCATCCATAGCTCGTCTTGGCCTCATGGGTCCCTGAAAATACCAAATTCATCCGGTGTTAGATACCCATAATATGTATCATCTTCTTGTTTTACCTCGGATGTCGGTGTGGAATGAGGGTCGATCGGTGAGCAGTTGCCGTCGATCGATTTTGCTTCCTCTGTTCTGGAGGAATTAGGGGTGTTCAATCCGGATATCGGTTCGGTTTCGGTTCGGTTTTTTTGGTTTTTCGGTATTTCGGTTAGTAAAATATAACTACCATTCTAAATCCATATTTACTTCGGTTCGGTTCGGTTTATATACCGTCGGTTTTCGGTTTATTCGGTTTTTATACCAAAAAACATAATTCTATATTTTGGGATCATATTATATGAATTTTAGAGTCTTGTTGTCAACACATTCATTTATTAAAAAATATTATAAGTTTAAATAAAAGAACAAAAATGAAAAGTGTTTCTATCATCTAATAAAATAATCAAATCTATAATTAAAATCAAAGCTCAAAATTTTGATAATAAAAATAAAAAACAAAAAATAAAACAGAAGCACGAAGCACAAAAAATAAGTTATTATATTCTTTCATATTTAGCGTTCATCAAAGTCATGTTTCTTCTATTAAACAAGAAACTCTATTCGTTTAAAGATAAAAAAAATTGTGAAGAATTTCCACTAATTGTTATCATCAAATTTATAATCTTTATTTCAATTTAGTCAATGCTAAATTAAAGCAAAAAGATCAAAAGAAGACTAAGAAAATAAGAAGCATGTTTGCGATGAATTGTTATTTAATTATAGTTCAAGTGTTTTACAAATCAGGACTATTTTATTACTGTAAAAAATATGGTAATAGTTATTAGCAAAAAAATTAACTTATAATTTTCATACGTTGTTATAAAATATATACATATTTACATGTTTCCATTTTTTTATCGGTTTTATTCGGTTTATTCGGTTTTATCGGTTATATACCGAACCATATCCAAATCCTGCGGTTTTTTAAAAATCATATCCATTCGGTTTGTATGGTATATACCAAATCCAAACCATATTATCTATTTTGGTTTGGTTCGGTTCGGTACGGTTCGGTTTTGCCATATTGAACAGCCCTAGGAGGAATGATGGATAACTCTTTCTTCCATAGCAAGACTTTGGTGCTCAATAGCATGTTCCTCTCTGTAATCCTCATCATACTCATCAGAACGTAGTGCAGTATCCACTGTATAGGTTTTTTGGCAGCAATTATCTGCCCAACTCCCAATCGAGTAGTTACTGTTGGACTCAATTTCGGTTAATATTTTTACCGGGCCAAAGAGAAGATGGGCCGTACGATCCCGAGCAGAGGCAAAGTGTGACGCCCAGACCCGGTTTCCCTTACCGGCGGTTTGTCCTCAGTTCGCTTCCCTCGACCAAACTGGCCATATCCGAATTTTAATCTTAACTTAGGATTTTTATCCAGTTTTCCCTTAGGAGGTTCAGTTCAGATCCAAGTGTTCGCTAAGTATATCCAACATCCTAGCGAATCACTACAACAGACAGTATAATAAACATATACCTTACTGCCTCAGTGCTTTGTTATCTGAAAATCCATCCGAACACTCCGTCTTATCCAGCCAGCTCGATCAGATACTTAACCGAATCCCCTTGTTCCTTAGTCACTCAGCCAACCATCCCCACGTGACCCAAGCAAACAAAGAGAGACGGCTTGGTGTCCAACCAGCCATCCAGAACAGACAGTACGCTAACCTTATTAGCGTTCCAGAAACAGTCACGTGATCACCACCAGATCAGTCAGTACACAGTCGGCTCCACAGCCATCACTTCAGTCAGTCCTGATCACGTCGGGATCAGTCAGTACACAGTCGGCTCCACAGCCATCGCTTCAGTCAGTCCTGATCACATCCGGATCAGTCAGTACATAGTCGGCTCCACAGCCATCGCTTCAGTCAGTCCTGATCACGTCGGGATCAGTCAGTACACAGTCGGCTCCACAGCCATCGCTTCAGTCAGTCCTGATCACGTCGGGATCAGTCAGTACACAGTCGGCTCCACAGCCATCGCTTCAGTCAGTCCTGATCACGTCGGGATCAGTCAGTACACAGTCGGCTCCACAGCCATCGCTTCAGTCAGTCCTGATCACGTCGGGATCAGTCAGTACACAGTCGGCTGGCTTGGTCTCCAACCAGCCATCCATTCAGTCAGTTCTCTACACGGCTACCCTGCCATCGAACTATCCAGTTCCAGTACAAGTCTCAGTCCATTCAAAACCGATCCATCAAGACTCGGCGCAATGCCATAACCGGTACAGATCCTGAGACTCGATCCTGATTCCAGTCGATCCTCCTTCAGTATGGCACCGGTCCCGATCGCCTTCAGCGATCCGATCACGACAGTACCACATCTCTCCATGGCGAGGATCGTTCCAAGCACAGTATCCGATCCTTCCTTCAGTTCATCAGAATAGGCTGATAGCGTATGCTGTCGCACACCGATCACACCCAAACCGTACACAGTATCCGATCGGGGTTGATCAGATCAGGGCATCGAACCCAACTCAGGCCCGCGACCACTGCATCTCGATCTTAACCACCGCAGATAACTCCAGACGCCTCCCATCAGATCAGATCGGACAACGTCGCAGTGAACCAACAGACCTGCAGTCTCTACGAGACTCCGATCGGCCCTCCGGCCAAAGCTCTCTTGTTTCCGATCTGTCTCCCTGATCTAACAGTGTCGCAGTGAACAGACAGCCCAATGGTCTCTATCTGAGACCCCGATCCGCCTTCCCAGATCTTCAGTACGTCCCTTGGCTCAGTCCGCAAGGATCAGTACGCAACTAACCCAGACTCGCGGTCACCGTCGATTGCTCGGATCGGCTTTCCGGCCATGTATCTCACTCTTCTCGTCCCGGTTTCTCCTTTCTTTCCTCTGTTTTCTGTCCCAGAACAGAGTAAAGCAGAGTAGAATAGAGCAGAACAGAGTAGAACCGAGATCCCCTTTCAGATCCGCCGGATTTCCATTGCTCAGTACGCGGCTCACCTCTTACGACTCAGACTAAGCCGCACAGGCACCATCGCTCTCCGACGGTTGGGTTAGAACCCGATCAGTCTGTTTCCGCGAACTCAGTCTCTCTCTCGATCCCCTTTCTCTATGGGTTCTGTTCTCTGAAATTTTGTCTCAGAAAACCTGTATCCCCTTTTCCCTTCCGCGAAATCGCACTTAAGGGAAACGTATGGGCGGTTTCTCCACCAACCCCCACCGACAATCACTGTTCCAAACAGTTATTTACTTAACCCACCGACACCCCGCGCTCCAAGGTGTTCCATGCGCGAGTTTTTCCACTTTTCGGACTTTAACTGTTCCCGCCAGTTTTACTTAGGCGAAAACCGAACTAGAGCTGACTGATCCAGTCAACAACTCTAACCTTGTCCGAATCAGACTGATACTACTGAATCAGCTCATCTCAGCTTAGCCGACAGTCTTAACCGACTTGTCTGGCCGTCCTGATAACTTCTCGGTAACTGTTCTATTAACTGATCCCGCCATTCTCCTTAGCTAATCAGTTCATGTACAGCTCAGTCTCGGTTCCCGTTAGAACGTATACAAGTCAGTCCACACATTGACTAACTTGTCTCGGATGACAAGACCAGATGCCTTCTCTGAATCCGTCCAGCTTAGTCCAACAAGCTAAACTGCTATGTTCGGACAGACAGTATCATCTTAATCAGATTAGAACTATCCAGATGACATGTCCAACATGTCTGTCCCGTTTGATCAGTCCGACCTTGGACTGATCCAGTTCAGACATCGGGACAGGGATGCTACAACTCTCCCCCACTTGGAATGAACTCGTCCTCGAGTTCAGCAGGCAATAGAACTTTGTTCTACCCATTCAGAACAGTCTCCCCCACTTGGAATAAATCCCAATCAAACGGCACTCATGCCCTGACTCAATGAACAGCCTTTCGGTCACACGACCATTCTGTGTTCCAGACTTCCTGATCACAATCACGCTTGGAGTTCATTCCAACAGACTCGGTTCAGTGCACCAACTCACTAAGCATAGTAGTCCTTACTTCCGAGCAATCTTTGGTGTTTGGTCATACACTTTGGCGAGAACGTTAGACTCCCAACAGTGCTGACCAGTTTACCTCAATTCTCGAAGTGTTAACTCACTATCTTAGTTAAGTTTTTCCAGCTTAAACCTTACCCGATCACAGTCACATATTGACTCAGTTTCATCCTTCTGGAACTCAGTTTCAACCAGTCTCAGTCCAATCCTGACATGACTGTTTGATTCTCGCACTCCAGTGTTCCGTAGCATGGCCTAACTCCGAGTACTAGGAACTTAATCTTTTCAGAACGCATGGATCTCATCTTGATCCTTACAGTTGTTTCCTTCGGATCACTCCCTGATCCTATCCAGTCACCGACCACTTATGATCGACTTCAGCTTTTCTCAGATCTTTACTGATCTTTTATTGACACCTCCGGATCATTCTTGATCCTTACAGACATTTCTTACCGGATCCTACGCTTGATCCCTTGCACAATTTTCCTTTCGGACTCTCAATCCTTTCCGGTTCACAACTTCAAAATTGCAAACTCATCTAGTTCCCATTGACTCAGTCACAGTTATGTCTTGGAAACTCAGCAGTTCCCAATGACATCAGTTCATACCATACGTACCGAACGCACATACGTCCTACAGACATGGGATGGCAAACTCTCACTAGTTCCCATCCATGATTTCATCGCGATCGGAAACCCACAGTAGTGAACTCCTAGAGTTCCAGTAACAGTACAGTTATGCCTTGGAAGGTACATCTCCCACAGACATCAGATTGGGTTCCCGCAGATCACAGTACAGACACGCGATGGCGAACTAATCTAGTTCCCACCGACGCGATTACAGTTACGTCTTGGCAACTCTACAGTTCCCACAGACGTCAGGACAGTACACGCGATGACAGACAGTCACGTCTTGGAAACTCTCGGTTTCCATAGACGCCAGAACAGACAGTCTCATTACAGTTATGCCTTAGCAAACCCATTCAGTTTCTAAGGCATATTATCACCACTCATCATCAATAGCATCTTGTACCTCCGAGTAGTTTCTTGATCACTTAACAAGTCTTTGGCAAGTACACTTGACTTCCAATCTCTTGTTCCGATGATCTCAACTCTCGGACAGCACAAACCTACTAAGACAATCAAGCTTAGATAGTCTTGACAATTCCATTGTCCTTTTCTTTGTATCCAGACTTGCTTACACTTGCCACTTGCTATGTGTAAGTCTTACGCAGATTTTTCCGAATCCTTTCATGGAACTTCCAAATTTCAATTTCCCGGACCAGCTTGTCCTTTACCTTGAAAATCTTAGAATCCATCTAAGCATTCTCAACAGGTGTCCCATTCGAATGTAAGTCTCGGTACTTCACATTCCAGCATCAGTGCCTTAGCCATTAGTCCTTAGGCTCTTCCATGGACGACTTGTCCAATTCAGTTTTCCGATTCCCTGACTCTTTCAGGTTATCCCTTAGCAATCCAGCTATCGCCTTAGCCAGTTCATTGAGATTCCATCACAATCCTCGGACCACCTGTCCAACTCTGTTTCCGTTCACAACCTTCAGCTCATCCACTCGGCTATTCTGCCTTGAATCTGTCCGCTGAAGTCTTCTTTCCAAATTCAGTTAATGGACGTCTTGTCCATACAGAGTTAAACTCATCAGCTCCTTGGCTCCATATCCGACATCATTGTCCTTGTCTTACTTAGACTTTTCCGAAGCATCCTTGGCTTCCTCGAGCCACTTGATTCAATCCTAACTTCAGCAAGCTTATTATCCTTAAGCTTCAGAATACACTTCGTCAATCTTTCCCGTTTCTTCACTTCAGAATTCGGGTCCATTGACTTAAATAAACCTCTCGGTTGTTTCCAACTCTTAGGTAGATTTATTGGATAACTCTTCTCGAGTAATCCTGAACACCTTAAGCAATCCGATCATTCTCCAAATGATCTTAACTCAGACTTCATTCAACCAATCCAATCATTCATCAATGATCTTATCTCTGGTTCTTTACAGTTAGACTTTTAACTTACATTTGCCCATACAATGTGTAAGTCCGACTTGATCACTCCCAAGATCAAGTCTCTCATCAATTCTCCAGTGCTCGCGCTCAGCATTTTTCCGCGTCCATTCGGTCTAGACAAATCTTGAATAACCCTTCCAACTCTGTCCTAGAACCGTAATCGCTCTGATACCAACTTGTGACGCCCAGACCCGGTTTCCCTTACCGGCGGTTCGTCCTCAGTTCGCTTCCCTCGACTAAACTGGCCATATCCGAATTTTTATCTTAACTTAGGATTTTTATCCAGTTTTCCCTTAGGAGGTTCAGTTCAGATCCAAGTGTTCGCTAAGTATATCCAACATCCTAGCGAATCACTACAACAGACAGTATAATAAACATATACCTTACTGCCTCAGTGCTTTGTTATCTGAAAATCCATCCGAACACTCCGTCTTATCCAGCCAGCTCGATCAGATACTTAACCGAATCCCCTTGTTCCTTAGTCACTCAGCCAACCATCCCCACGTGACCCAAGCAAACAAAGAGAGACGGCTTGGTGTCCAACCAGCCATCCAGAACAGACAGTACGCTAACCTTATTAGCGTTCCAGAAACAGTCACGTGATCACCACCAGATCAGTCAGTACACAGTCGGCTCCACAGCCATCACTTCAGTCAGTCCTGATCACGTCGGGATCAGTCAGTACACAGTCGGCTCCACAGCCATCGCTTCAGTCAGTCCTGATCACATCCGGATCAGTCAGTACACAGTCGGCTCCACAGCCATCGCTTCAGTCAGTCCTGATCACGTCGGGATCAGTCAGTACACAGTCGGCTCCACAGCCATCGCTTCAGTCAGTCCTGATCACGTCGGGATCAGTCAGTACACAGTCGGCTCCACAGCCATCGCTTCAGTCAGTCCTGATCACGTCGGGATCAGTCAGTACACAGTCGGCTCCACAGCCATCGCTTCAGTCAGTCCTGATCACGTCGGGATCAGTCAGTACACAGTCGGCTGGCTTGGTCTCCAACCAGCCATCCATTCAGTCAGTTCTCTACACGGCTACCCTGCCATCGAACTATCCAGTTCCAGTACAAGTCTCAGTCCATTCAAAACCGATCCATCAAGACTCGGCGCAATGCCATAACCGGTACAGATCCTGAGACTCGATCCTGATTCCAGTCGATCCTCCTTCAGTATGGCACCGGTCCCGATCGCCTTCAGCGATCCGATCACGACAGTACCACATCTCTCCATGGCGAGGATCGTTCCAAGCACAGTATCCGATCCTTCCTTCAGTTCATCAGAATAGGCTGATAGCGTATGCTGTCGCACACCAATCACACCCAAACCGTACACAGTATCCGATCGGGGTTGATCAGATCAGGGCATCGAACCCAACTCAGGCCCGCGACCACTGCATCTCGATCTTAACCACCGCAGATAACTCCAGACGCCTCCCATCAGATCAGATCGGACAACGTCGCAGTGAACCAACAGACCTGCGGTCTCTACGAGACTCCGATCGGCCCTCCGGCCAAAGCTCTCTTGTTTCCGATCTGTCTCCCTGATCTAACAGTGTCGCAGTGAACAGACAGCCCAATGGTCTCTATCTGAGACCCCGATCCGCCTTCCCAGATCTTCAGTACGTCCCTTGGCTCAGTCCGCAAGGATCAGTACGCAACTAACCCAGACTCGCGGTCACCGTCGATTGCTCGGATCGGCTTTCCGGCCATGTATCTCACTCTTCTCGTCCCGGTTTCTCCTTTCTTTCCTCTGTTTTCTGTCCCAGAACAGAGTAAAGCAGAGTAGAACAGAGAGAACAGAGTAGAACCGAGATCCCCTTTCAGATCCGCCGGATTTCCATTGCTCAGTACGCGGCTCACCTCTTACGACTCAGACTAAGCCGCACAGGCACCATCGCTCTCCGACGGTTGGGTTAGAACCCGATCAGTCTGTTTCCGCGAACTCAGTCTCTCTCTCGATCCCCTTTTCTCTATGGGTTCTGTTCTCTGAAATTTTGTCTCAGAAAACCTGTATCCCCTTTTCCCTTCCGCGAAATCGCACTTAAGGGAAACGTATGGGCGGTTTCTCCACCAACCCCCACCGACAATCACTGTTCCAAACAGTTATTTACTTAACCCACCGACACCCCGCGCTCCAAGGTGTTCCATGCGCGAGTTTTTCCACTTTTCGGACTTTAACTGTTCCCGCCAGTTTTACTTAGGCGAAAACCGAACTAGAGCTGACTGATCCAGTCAACAACTCTAACCTTGTCCGAATCAGACTGATACTACTGAATCAGCTCATCTCAGCTTAGCCGACAGTCTTAACCGACTTGTCTGGCCGTCCTGATAACTTCTCGGTAACTGTTCTATTAACTGATCCCGCCATTCTCCTTAGCTAATCAGTTCATGTACAGCTCAGTCTCGGTTCCCGTTAGAACGTATACAAGTCAGTCCACACATTGACTAACTTGTCTCGGATGACAAGACCAGATGCCTTCTCTGAATCCGTCCAGCTTAGTCCAACAAGCTAAACTGCTATGTTCGGACAGACAGTATCATCTTAATCAGATTAGAACTATCCAGATGACATGTCCAACATGTCTGTCCCGTTTGATCAGTCCGACCTTGGACTGATCCAGTTCAGACATCGGGACAGGGATGCTACACAAAGCCCAACTCGCATGGCCGTGATCGAATGGACTGAGAGAATATTATCAGGTATAGAGTCAAAATTTTAATGGTGTGAATATAATTGAATTGAACCATTGGTCTCGTGTAACACCTATATATATATATCAGAAATTAATAACCAACTCCCAGTCGTTTCATCAGTTATTGACTGACTTACTGAAGGTGTAATTAAACCTTAACAAACCTATTCTTTTGGATTGAGTTTCCAATAAATAATCCAATCCAAAGGTACAAAAAAAAACTATTTAACGGTCAGTTATTTAAAATGAAAAAGGAAACAACTTGGGTTTTAACAAAAAGAAACGAAATAAGGAAATAACGATCAATAAATGATCAAGTTTTACAAAAAAGGAAATTAAAAAAATCTTGCAAAAATAAGGAAATTAAGACCTAGTTTTGCAACATCGCTCTCTCTATATATATATCATGCTCACTCGTTCCCCCAAGGATTTCAATCTCAAAGTCTCTCTCTCCCTCTTAAGACCCAAAAAAAAATCATCATCTTTCTAATACGGAATTATTTAGGGTTTATTGTCGTTTGAATCTTCTTCTACTATTGCCATGGAAATAGAAGAAACTAATATAATTGAAGTTGAAACGAAGGTGATGAATCTAGCGCTAAACATGGAGTCTATGAACATTCTCTCTATCCGTGTACACAATCTGATTGAAGATTTTACCGAAGACGTGATTTTACATATAAGATCACGTTACATCCGCTTGGAGCCACACGGCTTCACGCCAAGTCATATCTCTGAACTCCTTCGTGGCCAACAAGTTAATGAATCTCAACACATAGGTGAAAAGATCGCTAATGAAATCAATCGTTCACTTAGTAATGATAAAACTCTCCGAGAGCCTGTCTTCGTGAACGTCGAAGTTGAATTCATCAAAGAGAGGCGTTTGGTTGTGCCGTCTGATGTTCCTGCTTCGTTTGACGTTTTACAGAGGTTGGTGGAAGAACATAGAGTGGATTTGAACGGAAATAAAGAAACTCTGTGTTCAATTTGCATCGAGGATTTGTCCAAGAGTCAACAAAGCGTCATTGAGATGCCTAACTGTTTGCATATGTTTCATCAAAACTGTCTTTTCGAGTGGCTTGGTCGGAAAAACTCGTGTCCGTTGTGCCGGAGATTCGTACGACCTAGGAATAGGATCAAGAAACAGAAACTCGAAAACGTTACAGGTTTCGATTCTGTTGCGAATTGTTGACACTCATCCTTATGTTAATTAATTCTTATAAGATGAAATTGTTTACAAGTATCATGAATTATTGACTGACTTACTGAAGGTGTAATTCATTATGTAACCAGATCACAATTAGATTTTTATTTTTTTAAATGAAAGGATTGTGATGATTAATCCTTAGCAATTCCGACCAATCTTAAAAGTAAGGTAATATATTACACATAGAAAACTCAAGTTGAGATCAAAGGAGTGTCAGATGGACTGGATCTCATCTTCACATTACCCCTGTTCTTTTCTCCGTCTGCGTCAAAAAAAAATACAGTTAGAACACAGAAACAATTTTTTTGGTGTTCTAATTAAAAGTAGACGCAACGGACAATCGGAGGCATGGAAAGGGAGTTGCCGCTGCCCCTGAAATTTTCAGGGTCGTATTTGATGGGTTGAACTTCTGGCGTTTATAAAACGAACAGCACTGTTATCGTTATCCTCTTTTTCGTTTGGCATGAGTTTTCGTTTCTTCATCTTGATTTCAAAAACACTTATTTCATATCTGTATACATTGTTTGAATAGGTATTTCTGCTTAGACTATTGATAGACTTTGTTTGGGTCAGTCTATCTAAATCCAAGACTCTCTTAATGAATACAAAAGGAACAAGCGATTACAGCTTTGAAGTACAATCTTAGCTTCACTCTCATGGGCCATGGCGAGCTACACTAAGATCATCAGTCTCATGTCGACTGAGAAGTCTTGACTCATGGCGTCAAGAACATACTCATGAAGTCCTGAATGAGTGGAAGACAATCCCAGTCATATAAGAGAAAACAGGACAGGATGCCATATTCTAAATCATTGTCGATTTACTCTTGTTTTGATCTCATAAATACTCCACTCACCAGATCAGTGTCGATTTACTCTGCTTATGATCTCATCAGTCACAGTGCCACATCCAGAGTAAATAAAACATCATATGGGATGATAAAGCGGTTTGGTTTGGTCGGGTTCTGTATCACCGATAATATGAGATATTTACAAACTGACCTCAATTGTCTTCGTCTCTGTGGAGGAGGATCTAGTAAAAAACGGGTTCTATCTATTACCGGATTTCGGATGCCTATTAATTAGAATCTCTCTCAATATCAACAGCTAAACCAGAATAAACCGAACGTATACAAAAGAAAAGTATCTTCTGGGTTGAATTCCGGTACAGATATCCTAATGCGAACAATTAGTTAACGTTCGGATTTTAGAAAAAAGGAAATAGTCAATGAATGATCTGTCTTTAAAAAAGGAAATAACCAAAATATCCTTATATACTACAGAACACTCATTCGGGAATCGATTTCTCTTTCACTATCTGTCTCAGCAATCTTCGTCTTCTTTACTTTCGAAATCAGGGTTTATTTTTCTTTCTTTTTGTTTTTCTTGCGGCCATGGAAACAGAATTTGATACACCGAAAGTCTACACGCTGGTGGCAAACCTACCTAAAATATTCACGAACACAGTCGAGATCCTCTTACAAGAACTCATCCAAGACGAAACAGGAGTGGTACAAGTTTTAACATCGGATAACATCAACCTGAACCCAAGCGGCGGCTTCACGCCGCATCATCTCTCTCGACTCCTTCGCGACGAACAAGTTCCTGAGTCTCAGTTTCTAGGTCAAAAGATCGCTCTTGATATCAGTCGCGAACTTGCTAATGACGATTCCCTTAGAGAGCCTGCTTTCGTATTCGTCACTGTCAATTTCATCAGAGAGACACGTTTGGTCTTTCCACCTGATGAACCTACTCCATCGAGAGGTGCTTCCGGTGAAGTTCTCCATAGGTTAGCGGACGAACAGAGAGTTGAAGTCAAGAAAAACGAGATTCAGTGTTCGATTTGTATTGAGGATTTGTCCAAGAATCATGCAAAAATCATTGAGATGCCTAAGTGTTTGCATAAGTTTCATCAAGATTGTCTCTTCGAGTGGCTTGCTCGGCAAAACTCATGTCCCTTGTGCCGGAGTGTTCCTTACGGCTTGGATCAAGAAACAGAGTCTTAAAAAAGATATCACATTAGGGTTTGGAGTTTAGAGATCGGCTTAGGGTTTTTGAATGATTTATCACATTGGGTAATATGTTTGGAAATTTTGTAACTTTTTAGTATAAAAGTTGAAATATTTGTTCTCTTGATCTTATTGCAGTGTAACATATAACTGAAAGTACATATTGGACTTGTTGGCTCTTTTTCACTACTTTCATAGTCTTACATTTTCATCCATCATTGTTGCACTCATACTGTGTACTGAAAATTTCATACATACATCTTCAATCAATAGTCCCTTTCTCTGATCAGTAAGCATATGATCATACTAAAATCATCACTTTATTCCAAAACACTTCTGAACCTAAAAACATGCTAAATAGACTCCAAAACATAATAACTATATCCTAAACTACTTATATACCATGAATAATAATAGGTAAAATCTATAGTATATCAACTCCCTCATACTTACCATTTTGCTTGTCCTCAAGCAAAACAAGAATATTCTTTCTGAAAGAGGTTTGAAAACAGCAGATACTCACATGATTTAAAAACTCAGTATCATCACCTCTACAATGTTGCAGCCACTCAAATCAATATCAACCTTAGAGATACTGTATATGCAATATCCTAGCTTAGCAACCAAATCCATTCACTCAGCAACTTAACTAATCATGTCTGACTAACTCCTCTACTGACTTCATTTCTTGCATAAAATAAAAGTGTAGGCTTTATTAGGAGTATCGATCAAAAGACACATGGACTCTCACTCAAACAAGTATTTGGACCAACAAATATTATCTTCTCAACAGGAGTTCCTTTCCTCTCTCTCTTCTTACTTCTCTCAGTCAATGTCTACTTCTTTTGCGGGGTGTTTTTTATTCTCTCCATTGACTGAGATAAAAGACAGGCTTCCATGAATCAAGCCTTGACTATTGCCGCCACCAGGTCATGTTCACTTCTTTTTGACATATATCTATTTTCTAGAATTCTTGATGAATCAAGCCTTAATGGTTGCAGCCACCAAGTCATGTTTGAATCATTTTGACCTCTTCCAGAATTCTTTATGAAGCAAGCCTTAATGGTTGTGGCCACCAAGTCTTGTTCGAATCCTTTTCGATCTGAAGGGGAGAGAGAGTGGAATTATCAACACTTTTTCCAGACTTGTAGGAGGAATCCGATCCCTTGTATACCAAGCCCCAAGACAAAAAATTCTAGCTCAATTAGGTTAGAAGTCAGCTTTGGTTCCTTCGAACAATCTCAGCAAGTGTGAATAACTGGCGGATGATCCACTTTAGCATCTCTAGTATACCTTATGGTCAATAAATCTAAGAATGGTGCTAAAGAGTGGTTAGATAATAAGTATAAATCGAAAAAGTTCATTGTCCCCTTCTTAACTCAATTAAACTTTTTTGAAAGCATTTAAATAAGACTCACAAAGTAAATTGATATCAGTAAACCTTCACTGGGACTTAAATTACATTGTCCCCAGTGAAAATCCAGTCAGAGTTATGGTGAAAACATAAATCATAAGGACTCAATGTAACAAGTTGTATCGATATACCTGACCGAACTTTGGATCGATCGATGGAATGATGGTACCATCGATCGTTTCTGGTGTTGTACTGTCGATCGATGTCGACATGGTCTCATCGGTCGATTTGGGCACACGTCTACTCGGTTCTTTTTCTTTCTTTTTTTGACCTGCAAAATTAAAAACAAAAATTAGTAACTTATAGAATAAAACCAAATAAAATTACCGAATAGTGGGTTGCATTCTACTCAGCGCTTTGTTATAGTCATTTAGCTTGAATTTGGATGTGTGTGGCTAGTATGGAGGTGAAAGACTACTTGTTGGGAAGCAAGTGTCTACTGCTTCTTTGTCCTTCTGGAACCATGTACCAATGAAGCGTCTTATGTCCTCTTCTGCTCTTGTCCAGTGATTCTTCAATACTGCTATTGTGCCTTCCACTGTATGCATCCTCCTCTCAAGATGTCCAATGCTCCCCTGATGCATTCTGAGTCTGGCATACGTCTACTCTGAGATATCCTTCAATTCCTGATTGATTTCCTCTTTCATCATGTCCTGAGAAAAATTAACATTATCAAGAATATCTTCGAATGACTGTAGCCTTTCCTCGAATAATGCAAGACGAGAATCGATCGATTTGTGGGAGTCACCATCGATCGATTTCGAAGCTCGTGCTCTGGTCGTTTGTTGCTGCTGAATCGTGGCTATGTCCTGCTTCATCTCGTCCGTGCGTGTAGTCAGCCAGCTGATACTGTTGTCGAATGGGTAGTAGAGATCATCAAGCCTCTTGTAGAAATCATCTTATGACATCCTTAAAGCTCTGTAGCTCCCTTGTGCCCTCTCATCAACCTCTTCTTTGTTGTAAGTGCATGGCTCTGGCATGGACTGAGTGTATCCCTCTGCATGTTTTGGAAGACATATATAAGAGCGCTCATGCATTGCAGCTCTTTCAAGAATGACTCTGATGTCCTCCTTTGACACATGGATGCCTCTACCATCTACAACTCGTGCATATCCATGATCATCTCTGTAGACAATATACTCATCTCTCTTTTTACAATGAAATATGCTTTGTCCGTTCTGATCATAGGCTCTCCGTCCGAACTCTAGGCAATTGTCGATCGATGGTGGGACTGGACCGTCGATCGATTTTCGACCTCGTGTTCATTTCTGATACTCATAACGCATTTCTAAACCACAAGCCGTAGCAAACAGCTCGTCTATAACCCTATGCTGGTACTCTGGATCTCTACGTTGCTGAAGGAAGAGGTTGTCTGGTCCATTGGCCATCTCAGGGATGTCTGCAATATTTTCTCTCGATATTTTTTAGAACACGTCCATCCATAGCTCGTCTTGGCCTCATGGGTCCCTGAAAATACCAAATTCATCCGGTGTTAGATACCCATAATATGTATCATCTTCTTGTTTTACCTCGGATGTCGGTGTGGAATGAGGGTCGATCGGTGAGCAGTTGCCGTCGATCGATTTTGCTTCCTCTGTTCTGGAGGAATTAGGGGTGTTCAATCCGGATATCGGTTCGGTTTCGGTTCGGTTTTTTTGGTTTTTCGGTATTTCGGTTAGTAAAATATAACTACCATTCTAAATCCATATTTACTTCGGTTCGGTTCGGTTTATATACCGTCGGTTTTCGGTTTATTCGGTTTTTATACCAAAAAACATAATTCTATATTTTGGGATCATATTATATGAATTTTAGAGTCTTGTTGTCAACACATTCATTTATTAAAAAATATTATAAGTTTAAATAAAAGAACAAAAATGAAAAGTGTTTCTATCATCTAATAAAATAATCAAATCTATAATTAAAATCAAAGCTCAAAATTTTGATAATAAAAATAAAAAACAAAAAATAAAACAGAAGCACGAAGCACAAAAAATAAGTTATTATATTCTTTCATATTTAGCGTTCATCAAAGTCATGTTTCTTCTATTAAACAAGAAACTCTATTCGTTTAAAGATAAAAAAAATTGTGAAGAATTTCCACTAATTGTTATCATCAAATTTATAATCTTTATTTCAATTTAGTCAATGCTAAATTAAAGCAAAAAGATCAAAAGAAGACTAAGAAAATAAGAAGCATGTTTGCGATGAATTGTTATTTAATTATAGTTCAAGTGTTTTACAAATCAGGACTATTTTATTACTGTAAAAAATATGGTAATAGTTATTAGCAAAAAAATTAACTTATAATTTTCATACGTTGTTATAAAATATATACATATTTACATGTTTCCATTTTTTTATCGGTTTTATTCGGTTTATTCGGTTTTATCGGTTATATACCGAACCATATCCAAATCCTACGGTTTTTTAAAAATCATATCCATTCGGTTTGTATGGTATATACCAAATCCAAACCATATTATCTATTTTGGTTTGGTTCGGTTCGGTACGGTTCGGTTTTGCCATATTGAACAGCCCTAGGAGGAATGATGGATAACTCTTTCTTCCATAGCAAGACTTTGGTGTTCAATAGCATGTTCCTCTCTGTAATCCTCATCATACTCATCAGAACGTAGTGCAGTATCCACTGTATAGGTTTTTTGGCAGCAATTATCTGCCCAACTCCCAATCGAGTAGTTACTGTTGGACTCAATTTCGGTTAATATTTTTACCGGGCCAAAGAGAAGATGGGCCGTACGATCCCGAGCAGAGGCAAAGCCCAACTCGCATGGCCGTGATCGAATGGACTGAGAGAATATTATCAGGTATAGAGTCAAAATTTTAATGGTGTGAATATAATTGAATTGAACCATTGGTCTCGTGTAACACCTATATATATATATCAGAAATTAATAACCAACTCCCAGTCGTTTCATCAGTTATTGACTGACTTACTGAAGGTGTAATTAAACCTTAACAAACCTATTCTTTTGGATTGAGTTTCCAATAAATAATCCAATCCAAAGGTACAAAAAAAAACTATTTAACGGTCAGTTATTTAAAATGAAAAAGGAAACAACTTGGGTTTTAACAAAAAGAAACGAAATAAGGAAATAACGATCAATAAATGATCAAGTTTTACAAAAAAGGAAATTAAAAAAATCTTGCAAAAATAAGGAAATTAAGACCTAGTTTTGCAACATCGCTCTCTCTATATATATATCATGCTCACTCGTTCCCCCAAGGATTTCAATCTCAAAGTCTCTCTCTCCCTCTTAAGACCCAAAAAAAAATCATCATCTTTCTAATACGGAATTATTTAGGGTTTATTGTCGTTTGAATCTTCTTCTACTATTGCCATGGAAATAGAAGAAACTAATATAATTGAAGTTGAAACGAAGGTGATGAATCTAGCGCTAAACATGGAGTCTATGAACATTCTCTCTATCCGTGTACACAATCTGATTGAAGATTTTACCGAAGACGTGATTTTACATATAAGATCACGTTACATCCGCTTGGAGCCACACGGCTTCACGCCAAGTCATATCTCTGAACTCCTTCGTGGCCAACAAGTTAATGAATCTCAACACATAGGTGAAAAGATCGCTAATGAAATCAATCGTTCACTTAGTAATGATAAAACTCTCCGAGAGCCTGTCTTCGTGAACGTCGAAGTTGAATTCATCAAAGAGAGGCGTTTGGTTGTGCCGTCTGATGTTCCTGCTTCGTTTGACGTTTTACAGAGGTTGGTGGAAGAACATAGAGTGGATTTGAACGGAAATAAAGAAACTCTGTGTTCAATTTGCATCGAGGATTTGTCCAAGAGTCAACAAAGCGTCATTGAGATGCCTAACTGTTTGCATATGTTTCATCAAAACTGTCTTTTCGAGTGGCTTGGTCGGAAAAACTCGTGTCCGTTGTGCCGGAGATTCGTACGACCTAGGAATAGGATCAAGAAACAGAAACTCGAAAACGTTACAGGTTTCGATTCTGTTGCGAATTGTTGACACTCATCCTTATGTTAATTAATTCTTATAAGATGAAATTGTTTACAAGTATCATGAATTATTGACTGACTTACTGAAGGTGTAATTCATTATGTAACCAGATCACAATTAGATTTTTATTTTTTTAAATGAAAGGATTGTGATGATTAATCCTTAGCAATTCCGACCAATCTTAAAAGTAAGGTAATATATTACACATAGAAAACTCAAGTTGAGATCAAAGGAGTGTCAGATGGACTGGATCTCATCTTCACATTACCCCTGTTCTTTTCTCCGTCTGCGTCAAAAAAAAATACAGTTAGAACACAGAAACAATTTTTTTGGTGTTCTAATTAAAAGTAGACGCAACGGACAATCGGAGGCATGGAAAGGGAGTTGCCGCTGCCCCTGAAATTTTCAGGGTCGTATTTGATGGGTTGAACTTCTGGCGTTTATAAAACGAACAGCACTGTTATCGTTATCCTCTTTTTCGTTTGGCATGAGTTTTCGTTTCTTCATCTTGATTTCAAAAACACTTATTTCATATCTGTATACATTGTTTGAATAGGTATTTCTGCTTAGACTATTGATAGACTTTGTTTGGGTCAGTCTATCTAAATCCAAGACTCTCTTAATGAATACAAAAGGAACAAGCGATTACAGCTTTGAAGTACAATCTTAGCTTCACTCTCATGGGCCATGGCGAGCTACACTAAGATCATCAGTCTCATGTCGACTGAGAAGTCTTGACTCATGGCGTCAAGAACATACTCATGAAGTCCTGAATGAGTGGAAGACAATCCCAGTCATATAAGAGAAAACAGGACAGGATGCCATATTCTAAATCATTGTCGATTTACTCTTGTTTTGATCTCATAAATACTCCACTCACCAGATCAGTGTCGATTTACTCTGCTTATGATCTCATCAGTCACAGTGCCACATCCAGAGTAAATAAAACATCATATGGGATGATAAAGCGGTTTGGTTTGGTCGGGTTCTGTATCACCGATAATATGAGATATTTACAAACTGACCTCAATTGTCTTCGTCTCTGTGGAGGAGGATCTAGTAAAAAACGGGTTCTATCTATTACCGGATTTCGGATGCCTATTAATTAGAATCTCTCTCAATATCAACAGCTAAACCAGAATAAACCGAACGTATACAAAAGAAAAGTATCTTCTGGGTTGAATTCCGGTACAGATATCCTAATGCGAACAATTAGTTAACGTTCGGATTTTAGAAAAAAGGAAATAGTCAATGAATGATCTGTCTTTAAAAAAGGAAATAACCAAAATATCCTTATATACTACAGAACACTCATTCGGGAATCGATTTCTCTTTCACTATCTGTCTCAGCAATCTTCGTCTTCTTTACTTTCGAAATCAGGGTTTATTTTTCTTTCTTTTGTTTTTCTTGCGGCCATGGAAACAGAATTTGATACACCGAAAGTCTACACGCTGGTGGCAAACCTACCTAAAATATTCACGAACACAGTCGAGATCCTCTTACAAGAACTCATCCAAGACGAAACAGGAGTGGTACAAGTTTTAACATCGGATAACATCAACCTGAACCCAAGCGGCGGCTTCACGCCGCATCATCTCTCTCGACTCCTTCGCGACGAACAAGTTCCTGAGTCTCAGTTTCTAGGTCAAAAGATCGCTCTTGATATCAGTCGCGAACTTGCTAATGACGATTCCCTTAGAGAGCCTGCTTTCGTATTCGTCACTGTCAATTTCATCAGAGAGACACGTTTGGTCTTTCCACCTGATGAACCTACTCCATCGAGAGGTGCTTCCGGTGAAGTTCTCCATAGGTTAGCGGACGAACAGAGAGTTGAAGTCAAGAAAAACGAGATTCAGTGTTCGATTTGTATTGAGGATTTGTCCAAGAATCATGCAAAAATCATTGAGATGCCTAAGTGTTTGCATAAGTTTCATCAAGATTGTCTCTTCGAGTGGCTTGCTCGGCAAAACTCATGTCCCTTGTGCCGGAGTGTTCCTTACGGCTTGGATCAAGAAACAGAGTCTTAAAAAAGATATCACATTAGGGTTTGGAGTTTAGAGATCGGCTTAGGGTTTTTGAATGATTTATCACATTGGGTAATATGTTTGGAAATTTTGTAACTTTTTAGTATAAAAGTTGAAATATTTGTTCTCTTGATCTTATTGCAGTGTAACATATAACTGAAAGTACATATTGGACTTGTTGGCTCTTTTTCACTACTTTCATAGTCTTACATTTTCATCCATCATTGTTGCACTCATACTGTGTACTGAAAATTTCATACATACATCTTCAATCAATAGTCCCTTTCTCTGATCAGTAAGCATATGATCATACTAAAATCATCACTTTATTCCAAAACACTTCTGAACCTAAAAACATGCTAAATAGACTCCAAAACATAATAACTATATCCTAAACTACTTATATACCATGAATAATAATAGGTAAAATCTATAGTATATCAACTCCCTCATACTTACCATTTTGCTTGTCCTCAAGCAAAACAAGAATATTCTTTCTGAAAGAGGTTTGAAAACAGCAGATACTCACATGATTTAAAAACTCAGTATCATCACCTCTACAATGTTGCAGCCACTCAAATCAATATCAACTTAGAGATACTGTATATGCAATATCCTAGCTTAGCAACCAAATCCATTCACTCAGCAACTTAACTAATCATGTCTGACTAACTCCTCTACTGACTTCATTTCTTGCATAAAATAAAAGTGTAGGCTTTATTAGGAGTATCGATCAAAAGACACATGGACTCTCACTCAAACAAGTATTTGGACCAACAAATATTATCTTCTCAACAAGTTCCTTTCCTCTCTCTCTTCTTACTTCTCTCAGTCAATGTCTACTTCTTTTGCGGGGTGTTTTTTATTCTCTCCATTGACTGAGATAAAAGACAGGCTTCCATGAATCACCTTGACTATTGCCGCCACCACGGTCATGTTCACTTCTTTTTGACATATATATCTTTTCTAGAATTCTTGATGAATCAAGCCTTAATGGTTGCAGCCACCAAGTCATGTTTGAATCATTTTGACCTCTTCCAGAATTCTTTATGAAGCAAGCCTTAATGGTTGTGGCCACCAAGTCTTGTTCGAATCCTTTTCGATCTGAAGGGGAGAGAGAGTGGAATTATCAACACTTTTTCCAGACTTGTAGGAGGAATCCGATCCCTTGTATACCAAGCCCCAAGACAAAAAATTCTAGCTCAATTAGGTTAGAAGTCAGCTTTGGTTCCTTCGAACAATCTCAGCAAGTGTGAATAACTGGCGGATGATCCACTTTAGCATCTCTAGTATACCTTATGGTCAATAAATCTAAGAATGGTGCTAAAGAGTGGTTAGATAATAAGTATAAATCGAAAAAGTTCATTGTCCCCTTCTTAACTCAATTAAACTTTTTTGAAAGCATTTAAATAAGACTCACAAAGTAAATTGATATCAGTAAACCTTCACTGGGACTTAAATTACATTGTCCCCAGTGAAAATCCAGTCAGAGTTATGGTGAAAACATAAATCATAAGGACTCAATGTAACAAGTTGTATCGATATACCTGACCGAACTTTGGATCGATCGATGGAATGATGGTACCATCGATCGTTTCTGGTGTTGTACTGTCGATCGATGTCGACATGGTCTCATCGGTCGATTTGGGCACACGTCTACTCGGTTCTTTTTCTTTCTTTTTTTGACCTGCAAAATTAAAAACAAAAATTAGTAACTTATAGAATAAAACCAAATAAAATTACCGAATAGTGGGTTGCATTCTACTCAGCGCTTTGTTATAGTCATTTAGCTTGAATTTGGATGTGTGTGGCTAGTATGGAGGTGAAAGACTACTTGTTGGGAAGCAAGTGTCTACTGCTTCTTTGTCCTTCTGGAACCATGTACCAATGAAGCGTCTTATGTCCTCTTCTGCTCTTGTCCAGTGATTCTTCAATACTGCTATTGTGCCTTCCACTGTATGCATCCTCCTCTCAAGATGTCCAATGCTCCCCTGATGCATTCTGAGTCTGGCATACGTCTACTCTGAGATATCCTTCAATTCCTGATTGATTTCCTCTTTCATCATGTCCTGAGAAAAATTAACATTATCAAGAATATCTTCGAATGACTGTAGCCTTTCCTCGAATAATGCAAGACGAGAATCGATCGATTTGTGGGAGTCACCATCGATCGATTTCGAAGCTCGTGCTCTGGTCGTTTGTTGCTGCTGAATCGTGGCTATGTCCTGCTTCATCTCGTCCGTGCGTGTAGTCAGCCAGCTGATACTGTTTGTCGAATGGGTAGTAGAGATCATCAAGCCTCTTGTAGAAATCATCTTATGACATCCTTAAAGCTCTGTAGCTCCCTTGTGCCCTCTCATCAACCTCTTCTTTGTTGTAAGTGCATGGCTCTGGCATGGACTGAGTGTATCCCTCTGCATGTTTTGGAAGACATATATAAGAGCGCTCATGCATTGCAGCTCTTTCAAGAATGACTCTGATGTCCTCCTTTGACACATGGATGCCTCTACCATCTACAACTCGTGCATATCCATGATCATCTCTGTAGACAATATACTCTCTCTCTCTTTTACAATGAAATATGCTTTGTCCGTTCTGATCATAGGCTCTCCGTCCGAACTCTAGGCAATTGTCGATCGATGGTGGGACTGGACCGTCGATCGATTTTCGACCTCGTGTTCATTTCTGATACTCATAACGCATTTCTAAACCACAAGCCGTAGCAAACAGCTCGTCTATATACCCTACCTGGTGGTGGCTGGATCTCTACGTTGCTGAAGAAGAGGTTGTCTGGTCCATTGGCCATCTCAGGGATGTCTGCAATATTTTCTCTCGATATTTTTTTAGAACACGTCCATCCATAGCTCGTCTTGGCCTCATGGGTCCCTGAAAATACCAAATTCATCCGGTGTTAGATACCCATAATATGTATCATCTTCTTGTTTTACCTCGGATGTCGGTGTGGAATGAGGGTCGATCGGTGAGCAGTTGCCGTCGATCGATTTTGCTTCCTCTGTTCTGGAGGAATTAGGGGTGTTCAATCCGGATATCGGTTCGGTTTCGGTTCGGTTTTTTTTTTTTTGGTTTTTCGGTATTTCGTTAGTAAAATATAACTACCATTCTAAATCCATATTTACTTTCGGTTCGGTTCGGTTTATATACCGTCGGTTTTCGGTTTATTCGGTTTTTTATACCAAAAAACATAATTCTATATTTTGGATCATATTATATGAATTTTAGAGTCTTGTTGTCAAAACATTCATTTATTAAAAAATATTATAAGTTTAAATAAAAAACAAAAATGAAAGTGTTTCTATCATCTAATAAAATAATCAAATCTATAATTAAAATCAAAGCTCAAAATTTTGATAATAAAAAAAAAAACAAAAAATAAAAGAGAAGCACGAAGCACAAAAAATAAGTTATTATATTCTTTCATATTTAGCGTTCATCAAAGTCATGTTTCTTCTATTAAAAAGAAACTCTATTCGTTTAAAGATAAAAAAAAATTGTGAAGAATTTCCACTAATTGTTATCATCAAATTTATAATCTTTATTTCAATTTAGTCATGCTAAATTAAAGCAAAAAGATCAAAAGAAGCTAAGAAAATAAGAAGCATGTTTGCGATGAATTGTTATTTAATTATAGTTCAAGTGTTTTACAAATCAGGACTATTTTATTACTGTAAAAAATATGGTAATAGTTATTAGCAAAAAAATTAACTTATAATTTTCATACGTTGTTATAAAATATATACATATTTACATGTTTCCATTTTTTTATCGGTTTTATTCGGTTTATTCGGTTTATCGGTTATATACCGAAAACCATATCCAAATCCTACGGTTTTTTAAAAATCATATCCATTCGGTTTGTATGGTATTATACCAAATCCAAACCATATTATCTATTTTGGTTTGGTTCGGTTCGGTACGGTTCGGTTTTGCCATATTGAACAGCCCTACTAGGAGGAATATGGATAACTCTTTCTTCCATAGCAAGACTTGGTGTGTGTTCAATAGCATGTTCCTCTCTGTAATCCTCATCATACTCATCAGAACGTAGTGCAGTATCCACTGTATAGGTTTTTTGGCCGCAATGATCTGCCCAACTCCCAATCGAGTAGTTACTGTTGGACTCAATTTCGGTTAATATTTTTACCGGGCCAAAGAGAAGATGGGCCGTACGATCCCGAGCAGAGGCAAAGCCCAACTCGCATGGCCGTGATCGAATGGACTGAGAGAATATTATCAGGTATAGAGTCAAAATTTTAATGGTGTGAATATAATTGAATTGAACATTGGTCTCGTGTAACACCTATATATATATATCAGAAATTAATAACCAACTCCCAGTCGTTTCATCAGTTATGACTGACTTACTGAAGGTGTAATTAAACCTTAACAAACCTATTCTTTTGGATTGAGTTTCCAATAAATAATCCAATCCAAAGGTACAAAAAAAACTATTTAACGTCAGTTATTTAAAATGAAAAGGAAACAACTTGGGTTTTAACAAAAAGAAACGAAATAAGGAAATAACGATCAATAAATGATCAAGTTTTACAAAAAAGGAAATTAAAAAAATCTTGCAAAAATAAGGAAATTAAGACCTAGTTTTGCAACATCGCTCTCTCTATATATATATCATGCTCACTCGTTCCCCCAAGGATTTCAATCTCAAAGTCTCTCTCTCCCTCTTAAGACCCAAAAAAAAATCATCATCTTTCTAATACGGATTATTTAGGGTTTATTGTCGTTTGAATCTTCTTCTACTATTGCCATGGAAATAGAAGAACTAATATAATTGAAGTTGAAACGAAGGTGATGAATCTAGCGCTAAACATGGAGTCTATGAACATTCTCTCTATCCGTGTACACAATCTGATTGAAGATTTTACCGAAGACGTGATTTTACATATAAGATCACGTTACATCCGCTTGGAGCCACACGGCTTCACGCCAAGTCATATCTCTGAACTCCTTCGTGGCCAACAAGTTAATGAATCTCAACACATAGGTGAAAAGATCGCTAATGAAATCAATCGTTCACTTAGTAATGATAAAACTCTCCGAGAGCCTGTCTTCGTGAACGTCGAAGTTGAATTCATCAAAGAGAGGCGTTTGGTTGTGCCGTCTGATTTTCTCCTGCTTCGTTGACGTTTTACAGAGGTTGGTGGAAGAACATAGAGTGGATTTGAACGGAAATAAAGAAACTCTGTGTTCAATTTGCATCGAGGATTTGTCCAAGAGTCAACAAAGCGTCATTGAGATGCCTAACTGTTTGCATATGTTTCATCAAAACTGTCTTTTCGAGTGGCTTGGTCGGAAAAACTCGTGTCCGTTGTGCCGGAGATTCGTACGACCTAGGAATAGGATCAAGAAACAGAACTCGAAAACGTTACAGGTTTCGATTCTGTGCGAATTGTTGACACTCATCCTTATGTTAATTAATTCTTATAAGATGAAATTGTTTACAAGTATCATGAATTATTGACTGACTTACTGAAGGTGTAATTCATTATGTAACCAGATCACAATTAGATTTTTATTTTTTTAAATGAAAGGATTGTGATGATTAATCCTTAGCAATTCCGACCAATCTTAAAAGTAAGGTAATATATTACACATAGAAAACTCAAGTTGAGATCAAAGGAGTGTCAGATGGACTGGATCTCATCTTCACATTACCCCTGTTCTTTTCTCTAAAAAACGTACTGTCGTCAAAACAAAAATACAGTTAGAACACAGAAACAATTTTTTGGTGTTCTAATTAAAAGTAGACCACGGACAATCGGAGGCATGGAAAGGGAGTTGCCGCTGCCCTGAAATTTTCAGGTCGTATTTTGATGGGTTGAACTTCTGGCGTTTATAAACGAACAGCACTGTTATCGTTATCCTCTTTTTCGTTTGGCATGAGTTTTCGTTTCTTCATCTTGATTTCAAAAACCTTATTTCATATCTGTATACATTGTTTGAATAGTATTCTGCTTAGACTATTGATAGACTTTGTTTGGGTCAGTCTATCTAAATCCAAGACTCTCTTAATGAATACAAAAGGAACAAGCGATTACAGCTTTGAAGTACAATCTTAGCTTCACTCCATGGGCCATGGCGAGCTACACTAAGATCATCAGTCTCATGTCGACTGAGAAGTCTTGACTCATGGCGTTCAAAACATACTCATGAAGTCCTGAATGAGTGGAAGACAATCCCAGTCATATAAGAGAAAACAGGACAGGATGCCATATTCTAAATCATTGTCGATTACTCTTTTTTGATCTCATAATACTCCACTCACCAGATCAGTGTCGATTTACTCGGCTTATGATCTCATCAGTCACAGTGCCACATA
>NW_026014254.1:0-48206 GCF_020379485.1 Brassica napus | reverse complement strand
AATTTCACCATATCACTACAATCCTGTTTCTTTGCTAAAAAAACTACTCCCCTCCGTTTCAATATATATAAAGAGTTGACCAAAAAACAATATATATGATATTTAAGATTTTTGTTTCATAATATAAGATGTTTTAGAAATTGTATAACTAATTTTAGTGTTTTATATTTATAGTTAAATAAATTTATTTAAATTATTTTTTAGTGATAATTTTGAAAAAATAAAATTTTAATATGTGTGCATTGATGTAACCAAAGATATATAGTTATATATAAAACCAAAGTCCTATTCAAAATAAAAAATATCTACGAACTATCCGAACTACGTTTTCCCAAATGAAAAAATTATCTTAGACAGTTTTATTTTATAATAAAAAATTAACATCTAAATACTGATAAATAAAAATAAAAAACTACATAATTTTTTGTCAAAAAAAAAAATATATATATTAAATAGGGAGAAATTCTTGGGTTTACCCCCTAAGGTGAACCTCTAGGCTCACCATCCAATAGTGTTTGAGTATTTGATATTTGATATCTTTCTAAAAAGAAAATAAAATTAAATATCCAAATTAGATTATATTTTTAAAATAAAATAATAAAAATACATAAAAATAATTACAAAAATAAATAAATTAATATTATTATGTCTTCACCAAAATACTAAACCCTATACCCTAAATTCTAAACCCTAAACCCTAAACGTTAAACATTAAACTTTGGATAAACTCTAAACCGTTGGAAAATCTTAAACCCTAAATCATACATTAAAAAATAAATTTTAATAACACTAAGCCCTAAATCCTAATCACTAAACCTAAACCCCTGGGTAAACTCTGAACCCTTGGATAAATCATAAACTCTAGGGTTTAATTTTAAATATTTTTGATTTAGAGTTTATGATTTATCCAAGGGTTCAGGGTTTATCCAAGGGTTTAGGGTTTAGTGATTAGAGTTTAGGGTTTAGTGTTATTAAGATTTAGTTTTAATTTATGATCTAGGGTTTAAAATTTTCCAATGGTTTACGGTTTATCCAAGATTTAAGGTTTATAATTTAGGGTTTGGAGTTTAGGATTTAGGGTACAGGATTTAGTATTTTGCTAACGGTTTAACAATATTTATTTATTTATTTTTGTAACTATTTTTATGTATTTTTATTGTTTTATTTTAAAAATATAATCTTATTTAGAAATTCAATTTTGTTTTGTTTTTAAAAGATATCAAATATAAAATAGTCAAACACTATTGGTCGGTGAATCTAGAGAACCCAATAATTTATCTTAAATAGGGGTTTCATTAGATGTTTCATGTTAATGGGTTCAGGACTCGCTATAAAATGTATACCAATCTTACTTATTGTAAATTGGTTTTGAGATGGATGGAATGGGAATGAACTTTAACATATGATCATAGTAGGATTCTGTAACAACTTACGGTGGGCAAAATTCATGGTAGAGAAGGAGAACCAGAAACTAGTGCCGATCTGGTGGTGAGGCGGTCCACGAAAGTCGGTGTTGACTCTGTGTTCTAACAGCCACACAACAAAACCAATGACTACGAAGAAGCAAACAGTGGTGACCCATAAGTCTAAGCTCCATGGTTGGAGGAACACCCATGCGTTCTTATTCTTGCTGTCCCTTAGCGGCACTACCATAGACACTCCAGACTCTGAGTATGGTAACGTAAAATCAACATACAATGACCTGTTCGCTGTGATTGTTATATCTCCAACAACTGCATCCCACTTCTGCGTCATTTTTAATAGTATGTTGGGAATCAGACATAAAAGAAAAATACCATTATAATTTTGTTTATTATTTATTTTATTTTTATCTTTTGTTTAAAAGTAAAAAAAAAGATGTGCGGATAAAAAAAGAACTTACCCCTTCATAGAGTTGTTGGACCAAATGATTGTAGTTATTCTCTGGAGACTCGTAACCGTAGTATTGAGGAATGACTGAATATGGTAACTTCTTAAGAGCAGCTTCAAAGATGTCTATGGCGTATCCCGTTGTGGTTGTTACCGTACTGATTGGATCTGTCTTTATCTCCACATAATTGATGAATCCTTTCTTTACTGGAACACCCACTTTAATCTTCTTCCCGTTGTTGGAATCTCCCAACCTTTTGGAACAACGGTCGAGTTCCCAGGCCATATTACTGGCCCAAACCTCTTGCCCAAAAATAATGTCGTTTTGTTTGATTTTGCATTCACAGGTCCACTGCTTGGTGTCCATGATCCGACAATCCGCTCTTCATCTCCAACAACATTGATGATCTCAAAAGTTGATGACTCGAGCTGCCTGTTAATGAGTTTGAACTCTCCTGCTAAACCCTTGAATTCTATATCCGAGAGAGCCTCTATAAGATGTGAACCGTAGGTCTTCATATATGTCTTTGTGTTGGTTTTCTCCACGGCCATGGCCAATGCAGTGACCGAATCATACGCCCGCAATGCGAAAACATTAGGCTCTGTACCATCCCCCGTCCGGTTCTCCTTCTCGAGTTTTCTTTTCCATCTCAAACTGAAATCTTCACGCTCCTTAGACTGAGGGACATAACTCCTCACACCTAACAAGCCCTGCATAGTCTCTAAGCTACGACCGTTGTCTCTCATCATATGGGTCATTCCATTTGATAGTAACCAAACATACCCTTCCTCCATCATCCCTATTTCTCTAGCTTTCTTCAAAACCCGGAATCCGAGACTTGCGTCCATGTTGATAACGAATGCCCTTGTCTGCTCTGTCTTGAGTTTATAAAGTTCCTTTAGAATATGATCATCGCTAGCCTCTTGAGAGATCGCACTTCTTTGGACTTCAACGTCTTCTAAAGCCTCTGACAAGGAGTGCATGATTTCTTGACCTAACTCGTTGTCCACATAAATGGCGACGACGCTTCTCCACCCAAATGATTTGACAATGGACGCAATGGCTTCGCCTGGAATGAGTCGTCGATAGTGGCTCGGACGAAGTAAGGGTTGTTGATAGTTTAAGAAGAGGGCTCGTTGCTGAGAAAGTGATGGTCGGTACTTGAAATTTGGTGGCCACTTTAATCATAAACTCGGCTTGCATAGAGCTTCTTGGTCCGATGATGGCGCTCACTTGCTCCTTCTTGATTAGGTCATAGGCTGTTTACACCACAAGCAAACAAAAAAGGAAAAGAATGGTTAATCCTTTGTTTGGACCACTGAGAAGATAATGTACGCTTGCTTACAGATAGAACGACAATAAATGGAATTATATAGTTGTTCGTTTATGGATTTTAATATTTTTAATAGAATGAGCTGTTATTGGTTTATGCATTTAACATTTTAAATGTCTAATCTTACTAGTTTTATGAGTCTTTTATTATATTCAACATGTAGAGTTTTTCAAAAGCATATATTTTAATCAGTTTGTAATTCCGTTATAATCTAATGTTATTAGGATATTAATTCTTAATAATTTAAATATAGTGATAGGAATTTTCTCGACCATACGATAGTCACCACGACTTCCTGGATAGAAAGAGACTGAAGATTGTTAATCAAAAGATTTCTGAGTAGACTAATCTTCAGCAAGATTCTAAGCATATACCAGTAATCTAACAGACTCATTGCACATACTATACAAGAACACACTTGGGATTCGGTAGGCATCTAAAAGATTGTTTAGATTCAATGAAAATAGTACCTAATCATGTATGGACGTTACGTGACTTCATAGGTAATATTCATTCAACTAAAACTAAAAATAACAATACCAAGTTACCCTTACTTAAAAATAGTAACGGAGAAGCAAGAGACAGAAAAAAGTAAAGAACCTGCAACTGATGCCTCAACAATATCTTC
Source organism: Brassica napus (assembly GCF_020379485.1). NCBI lineage: Eukaryota > Viridiplantae > Streptophyta > Magnoliopsida > Brassicales > Brassicaceae > Brassica > Brassica napus. The sequence goes on along the minus strand of NW_026014254.1, from coordinate 44,375 downwards.
CATGGAATCTCTGATGTGTAGCGCAAGTCTTGTGCGGTAATGAGGATGAGTTTGGTAGAAATCAGACAACGACATGTTAATAGAAGTGAGGCAGATCTTGGAAAAGTTTGTTTTGAGATCAAGAACTACACCTACTTTTATTTCATTACTTGTTGTGTTTTGTCCTAAACCAACATCCATCACCACAAATCCCAAAAGGAACAGAACAAAGTAACTAAGAAAGGTGTTACGAGTTTTTGTAGTGGTGTTTGTCATCATCACAAGATTTGAGGACGCGGATACTTTATGTAATTCTTTAACTTCCCTTTTCTGTTATATATATATATAGAGGAATAATTTGGTTTGAAAGATTCTTAAACCCGAAATTGGTTCTGAAAGAAAAGGTCTAAAGAATTATTAAGAAAAATATTAGTGTTGACTAAAGGACAATAAAATTGGGTTGGAAGAGTCGGATGAAATTTGAAGTATGACGCACACTGAACCTCTTTGCTTTGCAAAGCTACAAATTTTCCAGGTCTATCATACATGAATCATAGTATTGTATGTAGCAATTCCAATAACATAGTTTTGTTTTTCTGAACTTTCCAGTGGCATATTTTGTATGTAGTAATTCGAATAACTAAACATTAATCTCGAATGAAATGAAATGGAAAGGAAAAAAATATTCTTTATAAATAATATAATTTTATAGGAATAGTAAGAAATTGAATGATCTTCTTTCTATTGGTCACCATTCAAAGCTTCTACAAATTAATTAATAGTATTGGAATTACGATAGATTATTAATTTATAGCTTTACTAATTTAAAGAAAATTTTCTTATTTAGAACTATATATTTAAATATGTTTTATTTAGAAAAATAAATAAATATTTAATTTTAGATATTATATACAGAAATTGGTGTGTATACACCCAAATGAACCTCTAATTTGCATTCGACCCTCACATTTTTCGTACTAAATTTCGTTCCCATTTTGCCCATCTGCCATGGATCCATACATCATATAGGTGCGTCAGTTTGTGTCATGCAAGTGGTCATTTTTTTAATTTTCTTTCAGGCTCTCTCTCTTTCTATGTTTAACTCTTTTATTCCATCAGTTCCTAAAAGATCTATATTCTAGATAAAACTTTTGTTTCAAAAAGATACATATTTTATATTTCTAATGCAATTTTTATCAACTAATAATGAGAAATTGTGAAGTTCAAGAACATTAATTGCATTTCTTAAAATCTTATTGGTTTAAAAATATAAGAAATATAAAATTACAAAAAATTATGTACTTATAGTTAAATTTTAATATTTTTATTAAAAAGTGTGAAAATTCTAAAACATAGATCTTTTAGGAACGGAGGGAGTATTTCTCTTTTTCACATCCACGTGAAATCAATTCCTCTCTCTTTCTTTTCTCTATTTTTTTTTTCTCTTCTTATGTTTATGTTTTGTGTGTTAACCAAAAAAAAATTATTTCTTGTGTGCTGTGTATTTTATCTCTCACTCTCTTTCTCTTCTTATATTCTACTTTTTTTTGGGCACACTTATATTCTACTTTGTCGCTCTTTTTTCCTATGTTCTAATTCATTGTAAATCCTCATACTCCATTGATCACCAAAATTTTTAATTTTTCATATCAATATATTTTTGGATTTTCCTTTGTATTAATATTGTTGAAGACCACTTAAATTAACTGTTTCAGTTGTTTATATAATAATACTAAAATTATTATAACTAACACATTTATATTACTCGCTATTTACTTAATTACCAGATATTATTTATCTTTAGCAGAACCTTACTTTTATATTCCATTTTTAGGTTCATGTTTTGTTAGCAGTTACTATTGGATACATTGTCTGGTACATGACATGTTATCTGATACATAGTTTATTATCTTATAAATTCTTTGTTAGCTAATATCGAATTTGACACCATAAATTGGTTTATAACAATAAATTTAGATCTTATATAATTGCTACATGTCCTTACATGTTAGTTGATGTCGTTCATTATGTAGAAAAATGGTTGGGCTTCATGTTGAACATATATTTTTGAAATGTCTCCACCATTTGGTGTGGTATTTCTTTATTAGTTGACACTTTTTGTTGTAATTCATAAGAATTTTATTTTCAAATATTTTACTCTTCTAAAACTATATATACCTGCTAACAATAATTATAATTGCTAAATATAACTGTAGCATTTATACTTAGGATATGTATTTTTAGCTTTTCATTTGTATTCATATTGTTAGTGATCTTCCAACAGTAAGTATTTCTGTTGTGTACATGATACTATTAAATTTATGGATTTTTAATGTAAAACCCCCCCTCCCTCAATGAAGTTTATTTTGGATAAAAACCCCTAAATTAAAAATTCAATAAAAAACCCCCAACCTAAATTATCTTAGTGAATCAGACCCTCCGTTAGTTGTCCCGTTATAAATTTGAAAATCTCCATCTAAATGGAACGCATAGTTTAATAAATGCAAAAAAAAAACGACGTGGTTTTCTTCTTCCTTATATCTGTATGGCGAGTCCCAAAGTTAAAATTAGGGTTCTTCAAATTTTCAAGTTTATAATTGTTCATCTTCTCCGTGGTGATTCGTGTACTTTATGCCTTTCGTTTTGTTCTCTTTTGCTTTCACTTTGTTATGTGATTTTTCTAATTTGTTTAAAGTTTTGTTTTCAATTGATTGTGCTATTTAGGCAAAATTTGAATGGAATTTGCTCCTGAAATACACAGAGGAGCTTTGGCTATTGTTTTGACATTGAGTGTTGAGATTGAACCTTGATTAAATCCTCTAAGAGAAGAAGAAGTGAAAGCAAGGAAGCTTGCCACACAAAAAGAGGAAGTAACCAAGGAGTCACGTAGAAGAAGAAGAAGCTTGGAGCGCAAGAAACGGAAGAAGAAGAAGAAGAAGAAGCGTGAAGAGCAAGAAAGGAAGAAGAAGTCAAGGAAGAAGACTTGGTTGTGTAGTTACACAACCAGAAGAATAAAAGTAAGTCAGTTTGGTTAAAAGCTAACTAAATTAAGTTGTTAAGATAGAGTTGTGGTTGCAGCTTGTTTTTGTGGTGAAAGTGTTGTTTTAAACTTGTTTCTATGACATTTTGATTGTGTTTCAAGTGTTGTTTTTGTACTTATTTTATGTCAAGAGTTAAGATTGTCATTGTGTTTGAACTCACGAACACAGCTTCTCTCAGATTCTCACAAGAACTAAATTAACGATAATCAAAATCTTTCTTTCGAAAATTAGGGTTCATCCATCGTATCTCTCAGTAATGGGACTTTTACGACACTTAAAACTTTTAAGTTAAAAGTGATAATGGTAAACTACATGATATTTTTAGTTAAACATTGTGTTGTTTTTATTAACAAATCGTGTTGTTTCACGAACTTTAACGGACAATTAACGGAGAGTCTGATTCATTAAGATAATTTAGGTTGGGGGATTTTCTGTTAAATCTTTTATTTAGGGAGTTTAACCCAAAATAAACTTAATTGAGGGGTTTTTACATTAAAAATCCTAAATTTATTATCTTTAACACATTGTTAAAGTAAACTAAACTTGTGTCCATGTATATGCTTGCTAGATGGGATTGACATTCGTGCGAGCAATAATTTCAAAATTTATTATTTTGATTACACTACAAAATTTGTTATATGTACTCAATGTTATTAGGTGCTAAGAACTATGTTAGTTTTAAGGAGAGTTTGTTCTGGTCCAAGTACCCGCTAAGGCAACCCAAATAACAAAGTTATTTGTCTTTCTATATATATATACTAGGGGGTGTCCGCGCTACGCGCGGGATTGTTCGTAATTATTTTTCTTGAAAAAATGTTTTTATTTTATTCTTATGTGTGCTATTTTGTCATTTTAATGTCATTTTTATTAAAGGTGGTATAGTACACTCTCAATAAATGTTACAATTAGGAATTCACTAAATTGTTCGTTTTGTAAAGTTCATATTATTAGATTTAAATCATATTTAAATAGTATTATTTTTAAAAATAAGTCAAATGTAAATATAATTCAAACCGAAAAATGGATGGTTAATAATATAATATGATATATCAATATGGCTTTTTAGTATTTGTTCCGTCCAAAACCTAGCAATTATTGGTTTCATTATCACAATGCCTATGTTTTATATTTTATGTCAATAAGTTTACTGAGTAAATTCATTCTAGAATAAACTAAATATATAATTTGTAAATAAAATAATAGAAAATAGTAAAAACAGTAAAATAATAAAAATATATGTTATTCATTAGTTGTGAATAAACTAAATATTTAAAATATATTTCTACTATTTTATTTATTTATTTATTCATCTTGAATTTTAGTGAACAATAAAATAGATTATCAAACTTTATATAATAATAGTTAGTGCGGAAAAGATTAGATAGTCCACAATTATTTTATTTTATTGCTATTAACAGTATGACTTTTTGGATATTGTAATTTTGTGGTCGTTTATTTGTTAAGAGCATTATTTAGTGCTTTTAGTATGTTATGTAGTAGTGGGTGATAGGTTAATATATTTTGTGTTTCATTTTTCCACTAATGTGTTGTTGTGTGTATAGAACTTGTTAGTAGTGAATTGAGCATATAATGTAAAAGCATATTGAATTTCAATAACTTTGCATTTAGGCATTTGTCGATTTTAAGATTAATGGTTTCAACGTCAAAATTGTATTTTATTTTTTTCATATTTTTGAACATTATAACTTTTAAGATGTTTTTTTTTCTCTCCCCATATTTTGACCTTGAGCCGTCATCATCTCTATTTTTCGTTTACCTTTCCAGTGTGTGGTGCTTCTCACCATCACCGGAAAAACTCATCTTGTGCTCTTGTTCTTCCTCGCCTTCTTCGTCAGTGAGATTATACAGAATTTGTTGTATATTGACTTTATGAGTTCCAAGTTGTGTGGTTGTTTCTCACAATGTTGTAGGCTTTTCCAGTTAATATAGGTTGCTCATATTCTTCCTTAGATTTCGGCTGATGTTAAGAACTGCATCTCCTTGGGTTGGGTCAGATTTTAGTCATGTTTGATGTTGTCTTCCTCGTCGTTGGTTTACATTCAATAGTCCTTGCTCGTCTTGGTTTTTAAGATTTAGTTGTTGAGGGTCTGACTTCTATGCTCTCTTTCATAGTTCGAAGACAGCTCCACAGTTTGTTGATTTTGTTTTGTCTCCCTTTCCTTCTCTGTTTTCTCGTGTCGTTGCAGTTTTCATCGTTGTTCGCATTTCTTGTAGCTCTCCCTTTCACCATGCTTACCACTCTAGGTTTGGATAATGTTTTCGTTTGTGTGTATGCTATGTGGGCTTTGAAGGTTATTTCTGGTCTCAAGCTTATTCTCTAATTTCGCGGTGGTTGATTTCTATTATCCCTCCCTCAGGTTGTTTCTCTTCTTCCCATGTTTCCTTTGGTATAGGTGTGCGGAGTTAGTCTCTTGAAACTTTGGTCCCTTCTATCCAGAGCTTTGTGTTTCTTCACTTGCATGGGTGCTTTGTCTGTTCTTATTTACTTTGTGAGGTGTTTCTTACTTTTTTGCTAGTGGTTGTGCTTCCAGTACTTAAGGTCTGTATCTTCCTGTTTCTTAGTGACTTTGGCCTTCCGATTATTATTCTCCCTGTGGTCCATTTTTTTGGTTCTTTGCGTTGGTGTTTGATCGCGCTTATTTTTGTTTGGGGGATTGCTTTGTTTCAGATTTTATCTTTCTATCTTTTTTTTTTACTTGTTCTCGCGAAGACACTTTATGGTACAATGAGGTAAGTTAGTCTTCGTTCTTGATCTCCTTTCAGCTGTAGAACCTCTATTGAATTAGGGTTACTATGACATTTTGTTTTCCCAGCGATAATGGAGGTTTTAGGTTTAAATTTTGTGTTGTGCTCTAGTTTCGTATTTTTAGTTTGGTTATTTTATAAATTTAATAATAAAATAAATATTTAATTTGTAAAATAAATAATAGAAAATAGTAAAAATAATAAAATGATGAAAATTTATGCTATTTTTAGTTGTGAATAAATTAAATATTTAAAATATATTTATATTATTTTATTTATTTTATAAATTTTAGTGACCAATAAAATAGATTCTCAAACTATAATGATACTTAATGTGAGAATGATTAGATAGTGCACAATTAGAAAGTGAAGGGACAAATTGTAATAATCTAAAAGAAAAAATCTAAAATACAAAAAGAAGAAATATGTGGACACATGTCAACAAACCCCTCTTACACATGTCATAAGAAGAGAACAAAGTCTACTTTATATATATAGATAGCAATCAACCAATTTGATATTAGTTTTAGCTAGTAATGTATAGTCAATAAATAGAGAAATTGGCGTATATGCCCTCATATTGGACAGTAATGAAATAATGTCAATGATAACATTTTTACTGGTCGCTATCGATGAACATAGCATGCTAACATATAACTTAGCATATGTAATGTTTAAATTTTTTTAATAAATATAATTGTTTATTAAATGTTAATTTTTTTATATTAGATAATTTCTTTATTGTTACCAACTTATTTCACATTGTACAGTTAAAGTTAATGTTTGAACCGATAATAATATATATTTATTTGTAGTTCTTAAAACAATAATGTCATTAGTTGTAATAATTAATAAATTCTAACATTCTCATTGTTTGTCTAGTAATATTATACATATAATCTTCATCAAATCCAGTACAAAATCGAGACTTTATCCAGAGAATCTTTTGTTGTACTGCCTTTTATGAAATGGCCCACCTCTGCATAAAGACACCTGCTCTGAAATCCTTCATCTGGCACCGTTTCTTTCTTTCTGCGATTCTTCTATTTTATAGAGGGACATAATCGTCACTTGTGAGACAAAATTGTAGACAGATTGGGCCTTATAATTTACTAGGGCAATCTACAAATTTGAATCTTATATGGGTATATTTACCTAAATCACTCTATTATATATTGGTTAAAATTTATAGATTTGATTGCTTATATTTTTATAATATTGTTTGATATATATATTTTCTATGTTGAATACATATTGTAGAATACAATTCAATTTATATGTTTTCAATAAAATAAAATTTAAAATTAGATATAAAATTTATTTAGAGGAAAATAAATAATTAAATGCTTTGTCTATGTTTATATAAACTTTTTATATGGCAGTTATTAAATTATGATTTTAATGAGACCATATATTTACCTAAATATGTTTCTAAATATATTATGTTATTATCTTATTGAATCATGTCATATCTTATATCAGCCCGATTTGAAACCGAAGAAACTTATTAATTTATCGTGTTTATTAATTTATATAGTTTCTACTATATATTTATTAAATAACAAGTATATTAATAATTAAACTTTTAAATGTAAATAGAATGCAGATGTTCTAAGACTTTATCACCAAACTTTCTAGTTTTAATTTTTCTCTGAAGAGAAAAAAAATAACAGAAAAGAAGAAGAGATAATGGTCTACATACTACTGCAAAGAAACTGTAACCAAATTTCGTTTGTTTAACGCGTCTGGGTCTTGCCGTATCTAATCAAACACGATGTGTTGGCCATTGGATTTGGAGGACTAAATTTTCTTACGCTTGTCCGTCAATAAGACATAAAGACTATTGATGTGGGTAAATCCAAAACAAATATTAATTTTGTCAACACTTGTTTTTTTTTCCAAAACAATGAAAAGGACATCAAGTCATAGAAGATTACCGCACATAAGATTTGTGTATGGAAATGACGAGTCTACATGTACTTGAGGCAAATAGTTTTCGATTGTGTTGCAGAACTGAAATGCATTTGGTCCGGCTGCAGTTCATTAAAGGATAAGTTGAGCTGTGGAGGACGTCGAGTGGTTTACTAAAGACGAAAACTCCAAAAGATTTCCTGAACGAGAAACACTATTTAGAGAATGGTTTTATTTTCTCAAACTTGTGATCTTGTAGAGCTACAATATGATATAGTGAATTGTTGGATCTTGTGAATGAGACGAGACGTAGGGATCACTCAAAAACCAAAACCGTAGTTCAGGACCGACACTTCTAGTTTCAAAAATCTCAGAAGTTAGATGTTCAATTGTAAACATTTGTATCAGAATACCATCTTACAGAAGCAATATACAGCACACGTATACAGATTTGTTTTACATACAAATACAAGACTTTAACCATGATAAGTTTAAACTCAACCTAGAGTCAGCAAAATCAATACTATTACAACCGGAAACAAAGCAGGAAACAGCACTATTATAAGTTCATTGACAAAAAAAAATGTTCATGTTTTGGAGAATTAGTAGCATACTATGTTGGGCCGGAAAAGAAGTAAAGGTGATATTTGACATATTCGGGTCTGTTTCTAATAGCAGGCCTTGCTTCAATCTTGGCACTGCTCATCTTCTTAGTTATGCCTGGGCATAATATCCGTAACCCGAAATCCGAACTGAACTTATAATAGTGCTGTTTCCTGCTTTGTAATATCTATAAATATCCTAAAACTAGGCCCCGATTAATCCCCGCGTAATTCCCGATTTTTTCGTTAGGCGCTAGGCCCGGGGTTACCGCCCGACTAGCGTCTAGCGTAGTTTCGAACATTGGTTACAACTGGAGCTAAGCTCGACGGTAAGACGAAAACCGGAGTTAATCTCAATGGTCAGATGAACAACAAAAGTACATTAAAACATATAGAAATATTGGTGGGAGAGGCTTGCTCAATAATTAAAATAACGTCATAATAACATTATAATAACAAAAAGCATAAAAAGGTTATAAAAGTTACATAAAGTTGTATATCTAAATAATTAACATAAATCGTTCTGGTATCCAAACTAGTCAATTGCTACTGAAAGCGTCAAGTGTACACCGTTGAGTTAAATTAATCCCCTCTATATTAACTCAGAAACATTACAATTTTTTTTGTACCCACGAGTCATCACTAGTATGATTCTTAAATCATTAGAGAAATAAGTTAGTCCAGCTAATTATATAATAAGCTTTTTATTAAACTAATTAACCATTAATTCATTATTAATGTTTTTTATTATTTCCTTAAATAAAGATTACGGAATTGCCTAATGTGACTAAAGTATATATGACAATTAATGATTTTGAATAATAAAGATTTGATAAAAATTAGTGTATCTTCTATCATATTTGTTTAATTATAAAATATTAAAATAAATTAAACAGTCATATTAACCATATAATAAAAATTTAGTTTTTTCTTTGTATGTTATATTTTGAATTTTTAAAGACGACTAAAAATGATAAAAGTCTCACATTCAAATTTTCTGATACAATGTTTAAATTTTTTGTTATGACAAAATACGCATGATTACAAAGTCGTCTAATTTAATTAATTATTAAGATTAAAAGAGATAGATATATATATATATATATATATATATATATATATATCATTTTTAATTAAAATATATACAATATAAAATACATAAATATTTTAATTTTCAAATTTACTTTGAACAATTTTTTTGATAAAATATTTGAATAAAAATTGACAACTTAATTTTTAAAAAATTATAAATTACTAAAATTATTAATCTCACAGTAAAAAAATTTTTATCAGTAATTTAAAGATTTTACTATAAAAGATACAAATGATCGAAAAACCATATGATTAGAAAGCATCATTTAATAGACATTAATATTAAAAATATACTATGTATGTTAATATCATTTAAATTTAATTATATATCCTATCAAATAAAAAAATTGTTTGGATTAATAAAACTGAATTATATGTTCACACAAATTTAATTATATATGTAATAGCTCCTTTTAATTATTCAATTTATATTTATTATTTCATAATATGTAAAAACATATGATACATAAAATAATTTATACTCCCTCTCTATCAAAATGTTACATATTTTAGACTTTTCACACATTAATAAAACACATTAAATTTATATAATTTTTGTGATTATCTTTTTTCCATAATCTTAAACCAATAATAAAAATTCAATAAGTGCAATTAAATTTTTCGAAGTTTGCAATTAGTTAATAAAATATGCATTGAAAATGTAAAAATAAATTTTTTTGAAACAAATTTTTTTCTAGAATATTTAACTTTTATAAAGAGAGTATATATAATGTTCATTCTGCGCAAAGCGCAAATATTAATCTAGTGTCTAGGACAATAAATACAGCTTATAAACGTAGAGTTAATAATAACTTCTTTTTTTTTTGTCACAAAGTGTTTTTTTTTTTTTTTGTCACAAAGTTAATAATAACTTAAGCTGATAATTTACAACGTGGAGTTTGTTTAACTTCTCTCTGTCGTTCAACTCCAAATTCAATATCAGATTCTCCACGTTTATTATGTTTTGGTTGCGTTCTGAAATGTTCTTCACTCATGGAGAAACATGCTCGTCTTAGCTAAAACTCCCTGCTTAATGACATGCTTCGTTGCAATGGCCTTATCTGCACGTTCGAAGGACTCGCAGTGCAGGGAGTAATAGGTGAACTCACATTATGAACTGCACTGCTCTTGAAAGTGTGCGACTTTATGTCTTTCGCATCAAAGATTATGAACAAGGAATTTAGCTTTCTCCATATGGAACCTTCGGATTCACGACATAGTGTGTGCCTATGTTCGTACAAGAAGAGTGCTACGAAGATGAGAAGTGCCAAGAATGAAGCAACGCCTGCTATTAGAAACAGTCCCCAGAAGCTACTGAGAGTGAGGTGGTTAGATGAAAGATCAGCGGTATCCGGACCAGGACAATCACTAGCGAGGCTAAGACGGTTGAACCACTTGTTCTCTATGAGTGACATTTCCTTGCTTTGAGTCACTTTTATTATAGTATATAGAGTCTTTGTAAATACGTTTTACGTATATTGTCGTGTACAGTTAGTTGGATACAGTATATATACTCAAGTGTACAGTCAATTTTAATTAATGAGAATTATGTTATTTTACTAATATGGTATCAGAGCAAAATATCTCATTTTCTCCCTAACAAACTCTTCCGCCGTCATCGGTTTCGCATTCACCGCCGGGATCCTCTCGGATTCTCGCCGGAAATCATCCTTTCGTCTCTCGATTCACCTTCGTCTCGCTTCGCTCTTTCGTTTCCTGTGCGATTTCAGCCTTTCTCTCGACGATTCGTCGTTCTTCAGCTGAAATCGATCATCAATGGGAAAACGTACCTGCAAATCGAAGTATCGCTCCGCACCTTCTTCTTCGCCGGGCTTAGCATCTCCGATCTCTCCGCTAGCTCGTGGTGATTCTCCTCACGCTCAATCAGATTCGCCTCACGTCTCTGGCGATATCGCTCCTTCTCCGCCGCCTCGATCTACTTCTGTCGATCGATTTGAGGTATCGAACAACCCAACCAATATCCATTCTCCCTATTATCTGTATAGCTCCGATCATCCTGGCTTAGTCTTAGTCTCGGAACCTCTAGATGGAAACAACTACGGTATATGGCTCATCGCTATGACTACGAGCTTAGAGGCTAAGAATAAGATAGGCTTTATTGATGGATCTATTCCTAAACCTTCGGAGAATGATCAGTTTTTCAAGATTTGGTGTCGCTGCAACAGTATGCTTAAATCATGGTTGTTGAATAGTGTTTCTAAGAAGATATACACCAGCATCCTCTATATCAAGCATGCCTCTGACATCTGGAAGGACTTGCACACTAGATTTCACAAATCTAACCTTCCCCGTCTCTACAAGTTACGTCATCAAATTCACTCTCTCCGTCAGGGAAGTCTTGATTTGTCTTCCTATCACACTCAGACACAAGCGCTTTGGGAGAAGTTAACAAGCATTCAACCTCCAGCTTTCACGGTTGAAGAATTACTGGCTGAGAAAGAAACTAACCGAGTTATTGATTTTCTCATGGGGTTAAATGATAACTACGAGAGTATTAGAAGCAGAATCCTCATGAAGAAAGTTCTTCCTTCTCTTTCTGAGATCTACAATCTCCTTGATCAAGAAGACAGTCAGAAAGATGCTCGTGTTACAGTTTCTTCTGATATCAGCTCAGTAGCATTTGAAGTTTCTCAGTCCATTCTAATGCTATTCCATCAGCTCATCAGAATGGTCAGTCTTCTCTGCTTGGACAGGGTCCTTATAACACTTCGTCTGGTGGTCATGTACGGAAAGATAGACCATACTGTACTTTTTGTCATCATGTGGGACACATCATTGATCGTTGCTACAAGAAGCATGGTTATCCAACCAGTTTCAAGCCGGAATCAGCGAAATGACAGAGCATTGTCATCAATCTCTGCTAATGTTACTGTCAGTGAGAATCCGACGGATGATCTTTCTCCAACGCAGATTCAGCAGCTTATCTCTTTTCTCAGCACCAAGCTTCAAAGTCCTAACGATCATCCCACTCCTGAAGTTCACTCTGTCTCAGTTTCCATTCCTTCTTCATCTAACACTTGCCCAATAACCGGTACTTTCATGCCCTCTATCTTTTGTTCTTTTACCGGTATTGATAGGCCTTTTGTCTGCTCATTGAATAGCAATATTCCTGCTCTCAATGCTTGGGTGATAGATTCAGGGGCAACCAATCATATCTCTCATCAACGTTCTGTTTGCAAAACCTTCAAATTCTTGCCTAATACAAATGTAACTCTTCCTAATGGGGTTCTGGTGAACATTGTCGGTATAGGAAACATAGATTTTGGCAGTAACCTCTCCTTAACTGATGTCTTATACATTCCCCAGTTTAAGTTCAACCTTCTTAGTGTTAGTTGCCTTACCAAAAGAATGCATTGTTGCGTCTGGTTTGATGAAAATCTTTGTGGTATTCAGGATCATACACGGGCATTAACGATTGGAATGGGTAGAGAAATTGCAAATCTTTATTTCTTGGACATCGAGTCAGTTTCCTTCCCAGGTACTTCATCAGTTTCTACTTCCGTTATAGCATCTGTTGTTAGTTTGGAATTATGGCATAAACGTTTGGGTCACCCTTCTCTTTCAAAACTCAATGATATGCATTCAGTATTATCTTTTCCCAAAAATTCTAATAAAAATGAATCTCATTGTTGTATTTGCCATTTATCCAAACAAAAGCATCTACCATTCATCTCACATAACAAACTTAGTCCTGAACCTTTTGATCTAGTCCATATAGACACTTGGGGACCTTTCTCTACTCCCACCCATGATGGTTTTAGATATTTTCTAACCATTGTGGATGACTGTTCCCGGGCTACATGGGTATACCTCTTAAAGGCTAAGTCTGATGTCTTAACAGTCTTCCCTAGTTTTGTTCAGATGGTAGAAACTCAATTTGATAGGAAAATTAAGGGGGTTAGATCTGACAATGCACCAGAACTCAATTTCACTTCCTTTTTCCTCTCAAAAGGCATTCTTTCTTTTCATTCTTGTCCTGAAACTCCTCAACAAAATTCTGTTGTTGAGAGGAAACATCAGCACATTCTTAATGTTGCTAGATCTCTTCTTTTTCAATCTCATATTCCTCTTCCTTATTGGGGTGACTGCATTCTCACTGCAGTTCATCTGATTAATCGTCTTTCATCTCCTATTCTCAAAAATAAAAGTCCTTATGAGATCATCACTAAAAATATTCCTGATTACAATCTTCTTAAAATTTTTGGTTGTCTCTGCTACGCATCTACTTCACCCAAAGGCAGAACAAAGTTTGATCCCCGAGCTCGAGCTTGTATTTTTCTTGGATATCCTTCGGGTGTCAAAGGATACAAGCTCCTCGACCTTGAGACTCACTCTATCCCGGTCTCTCGTCATGTTGTCTTTCATGAAGAGCTTTTTCCTTTTGTTGGATTAGATTTAGATTCAGATTCATCTACTTTCTTTCCTGATCTTAATCCAACGTCTCCTGTGACACAAAAACGCTCTGATGCAGAGACCTCTGTTCCTGCATCGTCTATAGAGATTTCGCCTTTCGCGGATCCTATAATTGATGATTCTGAACCTTTCGTTCAGACATCACACGTGAAGACTAAAAAGCCTGCTTATCTTCAAGATTACTACTGTCATTCAGTGGGATCTTCAACCCTTCATGAAATTTCATCTTTTCTTGCTTATGGCAAAGTTTCTCCTTTATATCTTTCTTTTCTCGTTTCCATTGACAAAATCAAAGAACCCCGAACCTATACTGAGGCAAAGAAACTTCTGGTTTGGGATGATCCGATGGATAATGAAATTGATGCTTTGGAAGGAACAGATACATGGACCATCTGTACACTCCCACCTGATAAGACTCCTATTGGTTGCAAATGGGTTTTTAAGGTGAAGTTTAATGCAGATGGCACTGTTGAAAGGTACAAAGCAAGACTTGTTGCTAAAGGGTACACTCAACAAGAAGGGGTTGGTTATCTTGAAACCTTCTCTCCCGTTGTCAAGTTAACCACTGTTAAGCTTTTGCTTTCTCTTGCGGCCATCTACAATTTCTCTCTTCATCAGTTGGATATCTCAAACGCCTTCCTTAATGGGGATTTACATGAGGAGATTTATATGAAGTTACCTCCAGGATATGCTGATCGTAAGGGGGACTCTCTTCCTCCTAACCCTGTTTGTAAACTTCAAAAGTCTCTCTATGGCCTCAAGCAAGCTTCACGTCAGTGGTTTCTTAAATTCTCTACTACTTTGACATCTTTGGGCTTCATACAGACACATTCTGATCACACGTGTTTCATCAAGATCACGGATGCTCTTTTCCTCTGCGTCATTGTCTATGTCGATGATATTGTTATTGTCAGCAATACTGATTCTGAGGTGGATTTGTTAAAGCAACAGCTAAAGCACCATTTCAAGCTCCGTGACTTGGGTCCGATGAAGTACTTCCTTGGCTTGGAAATAGCTAGATCATCAGATGGAATTCATGTCTGTCAACGAAAATATGCTTTAGATTTACTTGATGAGACAGGTCTTCTTGGCTGCAAACCATCAAGCGTTCCAATGGATCCTTCTATTAAATTCTCTAAAGAAGAAGGTGGTGCTCTAGTTGACGCTGAGGCATATCGATGTCTTATTGGTCGTCTCATGTATCTTCAAATCACGAGACCCGACATCACCTTTGCTGTGAACAAGCTTAGTCAGTTCTCTTGTGCTCCACGTCAGAGTCATCTCACAGCGGTGCTCAAGATTCTGCATTACATCAAAGGAACCGTTGGTCAAGGTCTGTTTTATTCCTCTAAAGCTGAACTTCAAATACAAGCATTTGCTGATGCTGATTGGGGATCGTGTCAAGACACTCGAAGATCAACCTCGGGTCATTGCATATCTCTTGGTACATCTCTTATCACTTGGAAGTCGAAGAAACAACAGGTGGTTTCGAAAAGTACCGCAGAAGCTGAATATCGGAGTCTCTCTGTTGTTACTGATGAGATTCTCTGGCTTACGAACTTTCTTAAGGAGCTGCGTATTCCCTTGTCCAAGTCCACACTGTTGTTCTGTGACAACACAGCTGCGATTCACATCGCGCATAATACTGTGTTTCATGAACGTACTAAGAACGTTGAGATTGACTGCTATAATGTTCGTGACTGGTTAGTTGCAGGTTTGTTTAAACTTCTTCATGTACGGACTGACTTGCAGCTAGCTGACCCGTTTACAAAGCCTCTTTACCCTGCTCAGTTCAAGCGGTTGTTTGGCAAGATGGGTCTACTGAACATTTTCGTCCCATCTTGAGGGGGACTATTATAGTATATAGAGTCTTTGTAAATATGTTTTACGTATATTGTCCTGTACAGTTAGTTGGATACAGTATATATACTCAAGTGTACAGTCAGTTTTAATTAATGAGAATTATGTTATTTTACTAATAACTTTCAAGATAGCCCTTGAGACATCTCCTGTCATAGGCGAGTTCTTAGGGAATGCCTACACATAAGCGAGCAATAAAAATAAAATACTGATGTTTTTGTTGCCAATTTTGTAAATTAATAAAAATAAATATTAAGGAACTTACAAAGCCAAAACCAGCAGTCTTAGAGCATCATTAACGGGGGTTCTTAGGACGGGGCTCTTAGCGGAATATAAGAACCCGACTCTTAATTTTTAACTGAAAATGCTAAGAGTCGGCTCTTAAATAAGAGATTTAAGAGCCGACTCTTAACTTTTTCAGTTAAAAGTTAAGAGTCGGATTCTTATATTCTGCTAAGAACCATGTACTAAGAACCCTGAGTTAATGATGGTCTTAAAGGAAGGTTTAAAACCAGCCGTCTTGAAGGAAGGTTCAACCATTGCATATTTGAAGCAGTTTTCAGAAACGATATCCTTAAGGTAGGGCACATCGTCAAAAGCTGCTGCAATACCACCTTTTGATGTCCCTTTGGACAATAGATCGTCGCATTCTTCGGCAGAACCAAAAGGCTTGAGCTGTGATTCAAAAAATTTCAGACCTAGCAGAATATCTTTAACGAAACCGCCCTGTTGGTACCCTACAGACTCCCCACTTCTGATGAGATCTTCCACATTTGTGGCTGTTGGAAGCAAACTTTGTACCGTCAGAAATGAGGTGAGACTCGCTGTGTAACTCTGAGTTAGCACAAGCACCACAAAGCACCAGACGACCACCACAAACCTTGCTAAATTGCTCACTACCTTCTCACCTATCACACGCACAATTTCACCATATCACTACAATACTGTTTCTTGTTAAAAAATATTTATATAAATCGTAATAAAGTTTAACATATGTTATACATGGATTATTGATAAGTGTAACAACTTACGGTGGGCAAAAACCATGGTGGAGAAGGAGAAGCAGACACTAGTGCCGATCTGGTGGTGAGGAGGTCCACGGAAGTCTGTGTTGACTCTGTGTTCGAACAGCCACACAACAAACCCAATGAAGACGAAGAAGCAACCAGTGGTGATCCATAGGTCTAAGCTCCAAGGTTTTAGGAACACCCATGAGTTTTTGTTCTTGTTGCTCCTCACCGGCACAATCATAGACACTCCAGACTCTGTGTACGGTAACGTGAAATCAACATATGATGACCTGTTCGATGTGATGGTTATATCTCCAACAACTGCATCCCACTTCTGCTTCATTTATCAATTACTAGATTAAGATCCGCACTTTGCGCGAGATAAAAATTATATATATAAATTATTTTATGTATTATATGTTCTTACATATTATGAAATAATAAATATATATTAAATAATTAAAAGTCAGTAACTATTACATATATAATTAAATTGGTGCGAACGTATAAATCAATTTTATTAATCCAAACAATTTTTAAAAAAAATTTGATAGGATATGTAATTAAATTTAAATGATATTAACATACATAGTATATTTATAATATTAATGTCTATTTTTTTTTAATGATGTTTTCTACTCATATGTTTTTTTTATCATGTGTATCTTTAATAGCAAAAACTTTAAATTACTGATAACAAAATTTTCATTGTGGGATTAATAATTTTAGTAATTGATAATTTAAAAATATTTATCAATGTTAGTTCAAAACTTTTATCAAAAACAATTATTTAAAGTAAATTTTGAAACTAAAATATTTATTTATTCAATATGGTTTATAGTTTAATTTAGAATGATATATATATATATACATATATATTTTAAATCTTAATGATTAATTAAATTAGACTTTTACTTATATGATTTTGTAATCATTTGTATTTTGTCATAACAAAAATTTTAAACTATGGATCGCAAAATTTGAATGTGTGACTTTTAACAGTTTTACTAATTTATTGTTATTTTTTAAAATTCAAAATATAAAATATACAGAAAAATCTTAATTTTTATAATATGGTTATTTTGTTTTTTTTTAAGTTATTTTAATAGTTTTAAATTAAAAAAATTTGATAGAAGATACATTTTTTTTATCAGATCTTTATTATTCAAAATCATTAATTGTCATATATACTTTACCCACATTAGGCAATTTCGTAATCTTTATTTAAGGAAATAATAAATGACATTAATAATGAATTTATGGTTAGTTTAATAAAAAGTTTATTATATAATTAGATGGATCAACCTATTTCTCTAGTAATTCTAAGAATCATCCTAGTGATGACATGTGGCTACAAAAAGAAGTTGTAATGTTTCACAAATAATATATAGGGGATTGGAAATCAGACATCAAAGAAAAATTATTTATAAAGTAAATATATTATGATTATTGGTTAATAGTTTAATTTTAATTTTAAACTATTTTATAATTTATATAAATAATATTATGTTGTTTTAATTAGACATGTGATATTTGTATATATAGTTATATTTAATTAGTTATAGGTCTATTTGTATATAAGTAAACATTTAGAATATATAAAAAAGAACTTACCCCGTCAAAGACTTGGTAGACCAAATCATTGTAGTTATCACCTGGAGGCTCGAAACCGTATTGAGGAATGACTGAATATGGTAACTCTTTAAGAGCAGCTTCAAAGATGTCTATGGCATAACCCCTTACGGTTGTTAGGTTACTGATTGGATTTGTCTTTATCTCCACAAAATTGAGGAATCCTTTGTTTACTGGAACACCCACTTTAATCTTCTTCCCGCTTGTTGGAATCTCCCAACCTTTTGGAACAACGGTCGAGTTCCCAGGCCATATTACTGGCCCAAACCTTTTGCCTAAAAATGATGTCGTTTTGTTTGATTTTGCATTCACCAGTCCACTACTTGGTGTCCATAATCCGATAATCCTCTCTTCATCTCCGATAACATTGATTATCTCAAAAGTTGATGACTCGACGCTACAAGAAAACACGCCGAATTCCGACGGAGGTTCCGACGGACATCAATGTCGTCGGACATTTGTGACGGATTACCGACTAATTTCCGACGAAACAAGGGTCGTCGAAATTTTCCGACGACTTTTCGACGACATTCCGATAAAAAATGTAACCGTTGTAGTCGTCGGAAGTTCGTCGGTATATTCCGACGAATTTCCGACGACATTCCGATTAACAGTAAAGTCGTCGGAATTCCGTCGGAATTTTCCGACGAATTTCCGACGAACCATGTGACCGTTGCCGACAAATATATATGACCGTTGTATAGCCGTTTGAGATTGGACAATACCGACGGAATTCCGACAGACTGCTTTACATCCGTCGGAATTACGTCGGAAAGTCGTCGGAGGACCGTAAGCAATTTCCTATAAATACAACCCCTCCTCATTCAACTCATTCACACTTCATTCTCTCTTCATTCTCTTTAGTCATAACAATTCCGTGAAAATCATGTCTTCAGAAGTTTATTATCGTTCGTGGATGGATAAACCTCATTTGGATCCGAACACCAATTTGCTTACGGAAGAATACGTTCAAGGGATTAGAGAATTCATGAGGCTTGTTCAACAGCAACCGGATGCAAAAAGTGGTATGTTAAGATGTCTCTGCTCTTCTTGCAATAATAATAAGGTTATAAAAGAATTTGATGTTTGGACTCATTTGTATATGAAAGGGTTTTCACGTAATTATAAAGTTTGGTACCTTCATGGGGAAACTGGTTATGAATATGGTAGTACTAGCGAACCTCAGCCTGTTAGTGAATTTCAGCCTGATATTAGGTTAGAAGAATCTAGAACGGATATAGATTATGGTGTAGGTACTGAGCAGATGGTACATGATCATTATAGAGGGGAAGAACCAAATCCCGAATTTAGGAGATTTTTTGACATGTTGGATGCAGGAAAACAACCCTTGTATCAAAATTGTAGAGATGGTCATTCAGTCTTATCATCTGCAACTAGATTAATGGGTATTAAGACAGACTATAATTTGGCTGAAGAATGTATGGATGCGATTACTGATTTTGTCAAAGGTATTCTACCTGAGGATAACCTTGCACCGGGTTCATACTACGAGGTTCAGAAACTTGTTGCAGGTCTTCAACTACCGTATGAAGTGATAGATGTAGGTATTGACAACTGCATGATCTACTGGAGAGCGGATGAGACACAGAATGTATGCAAATTTTGTGGGAAACCTCGTTATCAGGAGACGAGGGGAAGAGTTCCGATCCCATTCAAAAGAATGTGGTATTTGCCTTTGACGGAAAGATTGAAGAGGTTGTATCAGTGTGAGCGCACAGCAAAAGCAATGAGATGGCATGCAGAGCATTCCACAAATGGTGAGATTAGACATCCTTCAGATGCGAAGGCTTGGAAACATTTCCAGTCAACATATCCAGAATTTGCGGAAGAGAGAAGAAATGTTTATCTTGGATTATCTACTGATGGTTTCAGCCCATTTGGAAAGCATGGAAGACAGTATTCTCTATGGCCAGTTATTGTGACACCGTACAACTTACGGCCGAGCTTGTGCATGCGACGAGAGTTTTTGTTTCTCTCAATTCTCGTCCCCGGGCCAGATCATCCTAAAAGATCACTAGATGTGTTTCTTCAACCACTGATATATGAGTTGCAACAACTATGGGCGCATGGTTTTGAGACATACGATGTTTCGTGCAAAGAAAACTTTCAGATGCAGGCAGTACTTATGTGGACAATAAGTGACTTTCCAGCATATGGTATGTTATCTGGATGGACAACACATGGGAAGCTATCATGTCCATATTGTCAAGATGACACAGATGCTTTCCAACTAAAGAACGAAAGAAAAACGTGTTGGTTTGACTGTCACAGACGATTTCTACCACCTGATCATCCATACCGCATGAGTAAGACTTCGTTTACGAAGAACAAGCAGGTGTTTGATGGTCCACCTGAGGAAGTTAGTGGGAAAGATTTGTTGAAGCAGTTTAGGTATTTTGATGCAGAAAGGACGTCAGATGTAGGTGGACATGAAAATATTCGAGTCAATGAGGTTGGAGAGCTATATAACTGGCACAAAAAGAGTATTTTGTGGGATCTGCCATATTGGGAGAGTCATCTATTGCGGCATAATTTAGATGTCATGCATATTGAGAAGAACTTCTTCGAATCATACGCCCATAATGCGAAAACATTAGGCTCTGTACCATCCCCCGCCCGGTTCTCCTTCTGGAATTTTCTTTTCCATCTCAAACTGAAATCTTCACGCTCTTTGGACCGAGGGACATGACTCCTCACACCTAACAAGCCCTGCATAGTCTCTAAGCTACGACCGTTATGTCTCATCATGTGGGTCATTCCATTTGATAGTAACCAGACATACCCTTCCTCCATCATCCCTATTTCTCTTGCTTTCTTCAAAACCCGGAATCCGAGACTTGCGTCCATGTTGATAACGAATACCCTTGTCTGCTCAGTCTTGAGTTTATAAAGTTCCTTTAGAATATGATCATCGCTAGCCTCTGGAGAGATCACACTTCTATGGACTTCCACGTCTCCTAAAGCCTCTGACAAGGAGGGCATGATTCCTTGACCTAACTCGTTGTCCACATAAATTGCGACGACGCTTCTCCACCCAAATGATTTGACAATGGACGCAATGGCTTCAGCCTGGAATGAGTCGTCGATAGTGGCCAGAGCCGGCCCTGGGCCCAAGCTAAAGAAGCATGGGCTTCCGGCCGCCAAATAATAATAATATAACCGGCCACAAATTTCAATAAGTGTGTCTTTAGTGGAGTGGTTCAATAGCCACAGTTCATTAACTCCGAACCAGAGTTCAAATCCCCCTACCTACATTATTTTATTTTCGGCCACTTTTTTTTTTTGGGCTTCTAGCCTTAAAAATTCTAGGCCCGGCTCTGATAGTGGCTCGGACGAAGTAAGGGTTGTTGATAGTTCTAAGTAGAGGGCTCGTTGCTGAGAAAGTGATGGTCGGTACTTGAGATTTGGTGGCCAGTTTAATCATAAACTCGGCTTGCATAGAGCTTCTTGGTCCGATGATGGCCCTCACTTTCTCGTTATTGATTAGGTTATAGGCTGCTTACACCACAAGCAAACAAAAAAGAAAAAGAAAAAGAATGGTTAATCCTTTGTTTGGACCACTGAGAAGATAGAACGGCAATATTGAACGTAAGTATGGACTTATTTGTTCGTTTATAGATTTTAATATTTTTAGTAGAATTAGCTGTTATTGGTTTATGCATTTTACAATATCGAAGTCTATTGTTACTAGTTTTATTATTCTTTTATTCTGTTCAACATCTAGAGTTATTCAGACGTTGAAAAATAGTATTTTTAATCAGTTCTGTAATTCTATTATAATCTAATGTTATTAGGATATTAATTCTTAATATTTCATTTATAGTGGTAGGGATTTCTTTTAGAGTTGACTAATCTTCAGCAAGATTCTAAGCATATACCACAAGTAGATTATTAATAGTAATCTAACAGACTCGTTGCACATACCACACAAGAACACACTAAGGACTTTCAGTAGGCACTTATAAGATTGATTAGATTCAATGAAAATAGTACCTAATCAAGTCTGGAGGTTACCTAACTTCATAGGCAGTATTCATTTAACTAAAACTAAATATAACTATACCGAATTATCCCCTTACCCAAAAAATAGTAACGGAGAAGCAAGAGACAGAAAATGTAAACAACCTGCAGCTGATGCCTCAACAATATCTTCCATGGAATCCCTGACGTGAAGAGCAAGTCTTGTGCGGTAATGAGGATGAGTTTGGTAGAAATCGGACAACGACATGTTAATTGAAGTGAGGCAGATCTTGGAAAAGTTTGTTTTGAGATCAATAACTACTCCTACTTTTATTTCATCACTAGTTGTGTTTTGTCCTAAACCAGCATCCATCACCACAAATCCCCAAAGGAACGGAACAAAGTAACTAAGAAAGGTGTTACGAGTTTTTGTAGTGTTGTTTGTCATCATCACAAGATTTGAGGACACGGATAATTATGTGATTCTTTAACTTCCCTTTTCTGTTATATATATAGAGGAATGAATTGGTTTGGAAGAGTCTTGAACCCAAAATTGGTTCTAAAAGAAGAAGTCTTAAAGAATTATTATTAAAAACATTAGTGTTAACCCTTGTTCTTCTGAAACTCGCTGGGCGCTACGCGTGCGGTGCACCCGGGCCTAGCAATTTATTGGAAAAGCGGGAAAAAATCGGGAAGTACACGGGGAGGAATTTTTTGTATTTTTATATTTATAATACTTCATTTATACGTATATTATCATACTCTAGTGGTTTGGTCATTAGTATGGCATGAACTATCATGGGTTCGAGGTGATCAGAGTGTTATTTACTTTCAATGTTTTTAGTAATTGTATTAAAAAAGTATATGTAGAGCGATACAAAGATTGTACTGTGATCTAGTGGTTTAGGTGTTTTAATATGCTTATTTACTCACGGGTTCGAAGGTAGGTAGAGGTTAATTTTTCTAATTGTAAGTCAATGCGAAATTACTATAATGCCATCGTCCCCTTCTTCTCACCTCTCTCTGTCGAACAGAAACCCAATTTTTCCACTTTACCTTTAAAAAAAAAAAAATTCTTAACATTTTTCACTGGTTTGATGATGTTTTTAACCTGATTACTCTAGATTCTCAACTAAACATTTATTTTTGTACTTGAAAATTAATTAAAAGTGAGTTTTCCGTTGATTTTTTTAAAAAAAGTTGAATCGTGATGTTAATTACACGGACGTGTTTCGTTATAATTCGTTCTAGGCGGCTAAAACATGGAAACTATACGGCTACCCCCTAATGCTACCGCCGAGGTCTGATTCGCCACGGCCACCTACCGTGTAGCGATTATTCGGACGATTACTCGGCTCCCCGCCCGAGTTTTCGAACAAGGGTGTTAACTAAAGGACAATAAAAATGGGTTGGAAAAAGTCAAATGAAATTTGAAATACGAGGCAGGCAGAATTTTTTTGCAAAGCAAAGCTACAAATTTTCCAAGTCTCTGATTACATAAATAATATTTGTGTATGTAGTAATTCCAGTGGCATAGTTTTTTCTTTCGAAATTTCCAGTGGCATAGTTTAGTATGTAGTAATTCGAATAGTTAAATATTAATCTCAGATGGAGATATATTTTTTAAACTTCTCTTTTTTTAACAACACTCAGTTGGATAGATTAGCTTGCAAAACTATAAGGTAAATAAGTTCCTTCAATTAGTTTATATTTCTAAATTTCAAGTTATAAATTTTTTCAAAAGGACGAACACTATACATACAAAATATCAAATAAAGATAAGATTTTGTATATAAATTCCAGAAAACAACGAAATTGATTAAATAAACTTGAAAACATTCTAAACACAAAAGAAAATCTTAAACATCACAGAGAAGCATACGGATAAGATTAAATTGTCTGTTTCTTTAATAATTTTGATATTTTAATTATTTGTAATGAGTCATTATAATTTATTATATTTAGATTGTATGTTTATTTGTTAAAACAATATAATTTTATTATTTCAATGTTTATTTAGATTTATATAAATTTTTGTTTTAACTAATTTATTTATGTTTTGTTATAACTAATTTATTTTTTTATTTTATTCTAACTAATTTATATATGTTTACTTATAAGTTTAAACTGATAAGAAATAATAATTTAACTCCTTTATTAAATATAACACAATAAATATTTTTTTTTAGTATTTGTTGGAGAGTAAGTGTAACATTATTCACAAAATACCAAATTGGGTGGGTATTGTATAATTTTTGGAATCCCTGTTTTGGAGTCTCATTGGAGTTAACCTTAGAGTTTAGATCTTAGGAATTACAGTTTATTAGCGGGGATTATATATTTATTTAGATTATTTTGTTAATTTACAAATATATATATATATATATATTAATTGTTTTAATTGTTTTTATATAATCACCTGTTTATCTTCTTTAATATTTCATATTCTTTTTTTCTCGAGTAGTTAGTTATCTTGCTTTTATTTTAAGATATGATATATAAAATAGTTTTGTGATATGATTATGAGATTCAATTATTTTGTAATACTAGCAGACTGGAGCCAAAAAGAAGTAGAAGATGATTACTAGAATTGATAAAAGAGTGAAATGGAATTGTGTAAAAGAAAAGAAATTTGGACAATTCTAATATGGACTGGCTACATGCTTTATTTTGAGCATATATATATATACATATATACTATTTTAATATATTTTTGATAAAAGAATTTATTACCAATTTCAATGCACCAGAACAAAGTCTCGTTTTTTTCAACGTGTGTTTGGGTATGTTATATAATCAAACACAATGTGGTGACCGTTGGAGGACCACCACATCTTCTCCGTCAATAAGACATAATGACGTTCGGTGTGGGGAAATCCAAAACTAATATTTAATATTGTCAACATTTTTTTTCCAAACACTAAAAAGAGACATCAATACCAAAAGATCACCGCACATTTGATTTTGTATGGACATGTCGAATCTACATGTACGTTACGTAGGTCAAGGCTTTCGCAATTGTATAGACTTGACTCAAGTCACTTAGGTCTTTGTAGTATACAAATGCATTTGGTCCGGCTTTTAATTCATCAAGGATAAGTGAAGGACGTCGAGTGGTTTTACATTGGGGTCAGAGGCTGAAGGAGAAGTATCCAATTCTAAGAGATAATTTGGTTACAAACTTATGTCCATATAATCTGTCTTTATTAATTTTCTCTGTTCTCTCAAGCTTTTGATCTTACCACTGGACCACGTTAAATTTGTTAAAAGAAAGCTATTTAAACCACCCACGTCCTTGTTGAGGCTTGAACAATAGTCTCTTCAAGCTTTAGGTACCACTGAAACACTTTATATGTTCTGAAGATAACTAATTTTTAACATGGTCTGGGTCTCATATTATAGAGATGTAGGAGACTTCAGACTCAACACTTCCTAGTCCTTCCAAAAAAATAAATCAACAAGTTTGTTATCTTATTTTTAAAACATGATATTTCAAATTAAACTTTCAAAAGAATTGTTTTTTTTTTGCACTTGGCACTATGAAATAGTTTAAGCCCTTCCATAGATCCGGGATGCTCCCGATTATTAAAAAAAAAAATTGATTGCGAATATAAAACTCGTATTGACGTAAGTTTGTAAATAAACATACGAATATGAATACAAGATTTTATCTATGATAAGTTTAAACTCAACATATTGGTTGGACAAAAACAATACTATTAAAATCGAAAACAAAGTGGCAAACCTGTCATGCACTTTTGCAACTTCTCTCTATTTCATATTAAATAGAAAATTTCTCATCTTCATCTTGTGCCGGTTGCAGGTTCAAAAGCTCTCTGCTCGCGTTGCAAGACACTCTTATTGACACAAACTCCCTAATTGGTGACGGACTGGGGACTTCGTGGCAATGGTGTATACCGTGCACTGTAATAATAATGTTTGAAAACTCCCAAAAAGTAATACTCCAAGTTCATGCACCCAAGTCCCGATGGTTTCAATAACCTCGAGCTCATGTTCATACAACTAATTTTCACCGGTATTACAAAAGAAGGCATAGACCTATAAAATAAACAGTTAGGAAACTTTCCAGTTAAGTTCAGCCAAATTTCTTGAGATAAGGGACAGCTAAAGAAAAGATGTTCCCTTGTTTCCATTGGAGGCTTACACAAAACACACTGAGCATCCGTCTGAAGGTTCCACTTTATTACTCTATCACCCGTAGCCAACCTCTTATGGGCTGCAATCCAAGACAAAACCGAGTACTTAGGAGTTGCACCGGAGAACCAGAGACATTTGAACCATTCCACCTTCTCTGACCGGCTCCTTATTAATTCCCAAGTCTGTCTTGTGTTGAATATAGGCTTGTAAGTATTCCCTACTCTCCAAAGCCGAACGTCGTCACAACTCGTCAAACCCCGACATCTTAGTTGAAGAATGATCAGGATCAGGATCTCCACTCGATGGTGACGTTGACGTAAGATTGAATAGCATGCTCCACTGTGGCATCAATGTGTATTCCTAGATCAATGCAACCCGGTGTTCCAGTTAGATCGATCAGCCTGCCTAGTGGAGACCAGGCATCGAACCAAAAGGAGGAGGTTGAACCACTTTGGATCTCGACTTTAGTGAGAGACTGCACCAATTCTCTATACTTCAACAGCTTTTTCCAAATCCATGAACCGGGTGAACTATTATCATTTGCCTTCCAAAAGGAGCCCTTTCGAACCAAGTAACGATTTATCCAACGTACCCACAAAGATTATCCGAACAGAATTCTCCAGATAAGTTTTAGACAGTTTACTTTATTCATCTCTTCCAGCGATCATACACCCAATCCTCCTTCTTCCTTTGGTTAACAAACTTTCTCCCAAGCAAGTTTGGCCTTGTGAGGGCTCATTGTTGGACCTGACCAAAGGAATGACGCACAGAGCTGATCAATCTCTTTGATGCACTTTTTCGGGAGCCTGTAAACCGACATCCAAAAGTTGGTGATGCTGTGAATTATAGTGCTGATTAATTATAGACGACCTGCAAAAGAAAGCTGTCTCGCGGTCCAGGTTGTAATGTGCTTCTTTATTCGGTCAATCAACGGGGAATAATCATTGGCAGTCATTCTTTTAGTCAGCAACGGGAGGCCTAGATATCGGACTGGGAGCAAACCGGAGTCAAAAGGAAATTGATCCAGAATTCTTCTCCGGTCACTTTCTAGAACCCCTGCGATGTAGAGCGTTGATTCTCCAAGCTGATGCTCAATACAGAGATTTCTGCAAATCTCTTAAAACTTGCAGAATGCCTTCAATGGAACTCTTCTTACCATCTGAAAATACCAATAAATCATCTGCAAAGCAGATATGAGTGAGATGCAAATCCTTACAGTAGGGAAGAAAACCAATCCTTTTCTCTGTGGTGCTTTATCGATAAGTTTTGTGAGAACTTGTTTACATAAGACAAAGAGATAAGGCGACAGTGAGAAGCCTTGCCTCAGACCTCGAGAGCTATTAAAATAAACCGCTAGCTCACCATTAATTTGTACTGAAAAAGAAGCCAACTGAGAGAATAGATCTCAAGAAAGACCATTGAACTGAATCAAAGGCTTTGAGATATCGATCTTCACAGTGCACCTTGAAGAGATCGTACTCTTATGATAGCATTTCACAAATTCAGAAGCTAAAAGAACATTTTCCATAAGAAGATGCTCCTTCACGAAAGCTGATTGATTAGGATAGATGAAGCTTGGGAGAATTTTTTAATTCCGTTTGCCAAGATCTTAGAGATAAGTAGATAACTTTGTAAAGAACATTGCAACATGATATCGGCCGATAATCACCCATTCGAGTTGTCTCGTCTTTTTTCAGAATCAGAGCCAGAATTGTTGAATTAATACCTTTGGAGGAGAAAACCTTTTTCGAAGAAAGATTGTACTGCCACCGCAAACTCTTTTCCAATGATTGACCATGCAGATTTATAAAATTAACCAGTGAAATGTTTTCTTTCATGCCTCATATACTTAGGATTAAACAACTATTTTCACATAAACATCATAATGTAATTTAGCTATCAATCCGCCAAATGTATCATACATTTTCTAATAATACAAAGAACATCATTCAGTTCTTGAAGGATATCCTTCGAAGAACAAAGAACAAAATTTTCATAAACAATTCACTTAAGTGCTTAATCTCAGTCCTAATGAGTCAAACTTCATTCTTCTTTCGAGAACGTTAGAAATGAATAAAATTAAAATTACAATAAAGTTGTGGTATTAAGAAGACTGAATAAGAAAATGCAAGTTTGAAAGACTGACGAGATCTCGATTCTTTTAGGAACGATGAGTTCATAACGGATTTTAAAAGTCTCTTCTTTCAAGTTGTCGTTCAGTGTTCTTTGTTGTTCGACCGCAGATTTTGCTTCATCTTCTAGCAAAATAAGGTTTATACATAGGAAACGTGAGGCAGTTATGTCCGCTAGCAAGTACAAGAAGAAATTCCAGATACTTGCGAAAATAAATATCTTGAAAAAATCAACGAAGAAGAATAGAAACCTCTTGGTAAACCACAAAGTTTCTAATGTTTGTAATAAAAAGTTAAGTTATCGAGAAAAGAAAAATTGTCTTGTGTCCTCTGGCTGCACATTTCTTTACTTTTTTGTTTTGTTTTAACCAAGTGTTGTGATTTTGGCTCTTGGCTTGGCCTTCACTCTCTTGTACTCACTTGTGTTTTATCTTTAACACAAGCACAAACTCACACTCTCTTTACCCTCTCTCATTTACGTTTGTCTTTGCCCTTGTAGAGAGAGAAGAGAGTTTATTTTTAATTGTTTACATTGTTCTTTCTCCAAATCTTTTTCTTATTAGACTTGGATACCTTTTACAACACCACACACATACATACTTATAGTAGTCTTTTACTAACTACTACACTTGCACTTCAACTACTACAACTTAGCCTTAACTCTACTAACAACTCTTACCAACTCAAACAACAACTCTAGACTAGCTAGACATTAACCAACACTTCACACATTTGTTGGCTTGACTAAACAAACTAGACTTTACTCTTATTCTCCTGGTTGTAACTTCTAGTTACAACCAAGTCTCTTCCTTGACTTCTTGTTGTTGTCGTTGGTCTTACTTCTTCTTCTTCTTCCTCTGTTGCTTGCGCTCCAAGCTTCTCCTTCTTATTCTTCCTCTTCCATTCCTTTGTAGCTTCTTCTAAGCTACTCTTCTTTATTCTTCTTTTCTTGGAGTATTTAATCAAGGTTCAATCTCAACACCAAGGCTCGATGCCTCTCGGCCTGTCAGAGCTTCGTGACTCAGCACTCTTCCCCTGCTTTCTATTCTACCATACCATTTCATCCTCTTAGCCTTCCCTAACTCTTCAAGTATCTGAAAGTATGGTCAAACATGGGTATATCTCGTCTTACAAACTTATCAAACAACTTGCAAAAACATGATAAGTTGTCAAAAGTTCTTATCATGTCATCATTTTCTGTATTCAGGATTAAGTAGCCTGAAATTGCATCCTTTGACGTGTTTTATGTACATTAGCAGATATACTGATGGTATTCTCGGTATGGAGTTGTACCTCCGTTCACTCTACTTTGAATGAAGTCTTTAGAGCACCATTAACCTAACGACCCATAATGGACCGCTTAAAATTTTTTTTTTTTTCCTGATTAAAAAAAAAATTAAAAATAGACCAATCGCGGGTTTTCACGTGTCAGTGGAACCTGCAAACAGTGCAAACAGCAATGCTTAAATAGACCGCAGAAGAGCTGGCGCTTAAAATTTTGTGGATCCACCCTGGGATCCACCTACTATTATATTATTTTTTGTTAAACACCCCATAAACACTTTGGTTAATGGTGCTCTTAGTGTTAAAAAGGCATGGAAGAATACCATCATTAAATCTGCTAATTTCCTTGTCCAAAAAAATGAATAAATAAATCTACATATTCCACACAGGAAAGTATTTTTGTGTTTCTTATTATTTAAAACTCGGATTGAAAGGAAATTTTTATTGTTAAAAACAAATGAAAGCAAGTTAAACACTAAGTAATTATTATGATACGATTATTTTGTAAATATATATACATTTTTTGAATGACTATTTTGTAAACATATATACGCTTATTTGAATGTAAATAATGGTACTGTGCATTTGTGTCTTCTTGGTTCCGTATCTAAGTCAAGCTTTTTATATATAAATTGAAAATAGTACGTTTCTAAATGTGTTGGATCGTCAGTTCAAACTTTCTTCCTGAATCTCTTGCTTCAACAAACTTTCTTCCTCATTCTACTTCACGTAAAGTATTAGCTTCCTCATCTTCATCTTGTTCTAGTTGTGGAGTGAAAAATCCTTCACTCGGAACGAGAGACACTCTTCTTAGCTCAAACTCCATGTTCTCTGACGGATTTTGTGGCCATGGTATGTTCTGCACTGTTGAAGATCTTGGGGTGCATTGAGTACTAGGTAAACTCACATTATGAACCGCACTATCCTTGAACATGTGGGATTTTATGTCTTTTTCGTCAAAGCTTCTAACCAAAATCGTTAGCTTTCTCCAGAAAGAAATTTCGGAGTCCTCATAAAACGTGTGCCTATGTTCATAAAAGAAAAAGGCCACAAAGACGAGAAGAGCCAAGAGCGAAGTAACACCTACTATTAGAAATAGACCCCAAAAGCTACTGACGCTAAGCCGGTTGTGTGAAGGAATGAGTGTTGGATCAGAACAGTTACTCTTTTTGGAGAACCATTTATTCTCGATTTGTTGCATTTCATCGTTTTCAATCACTTCCAAGATAGCCCTCGAGACATCATCCGTCAAAGGTGAATTCTTGGGGAATACCTACACCGAGCATGAAATTAATTAATGCGAGCAATGAAAATATTAAATACCTAAAGTGAAACTTATTGTGTAATTTTGTAGAGGTAAAGTTAAAGGAAAGGGAAAGAACTTACAAAGCCAAAACCAGAACTCTTAAAAGAAGGTTCAACAATTGCATATTTGTTGCAATACTGAGAAATTATAACTTTAAGGTAAGCCACCTCATCGAAAGCTGCTGCAATACCTCCTTTCGATGTCCCAGTGATCAAAAGCGTGTGGCATTCTTCAGCAGAATTATAAGCCTTGAGTTTAGAAACTTGAAATCCTTTCTTTATCAAAAATTTAAGCACGAAAGAACCGTTTTGGTATCCTACAATCTCCTCGTTTTTTATAAGTTCATTCACAGTGGTGACTTCTGGTTTAAGCCGTTGTACTGTAAGGAAAGATGTGAGGTTTGCTGTGTAACTCTGAGTCAGCACTAGCACCACAAAGCACCAGACGATCACCACAAACCTTGCTAAATTGCTCACTACCTTCTCTCCTGTATACACACAGCACACGCTTTAATATGTATCACGCAAACCTCGTATTGACAGTAAATTGGGATCTATTATATTATATTGGCAACCCAAACCTCTTCACTCACTACGAATATGCATGCAAGTCTATAAGCTTTAGCATTTATCATCAGTGAATGCTTTTAGTAAACTTACGGTGGGCAAAATTAATAGTGGAGAAGGAGAACCAGAAACTAGTGCCGATCTGGTGGTGAGGCGGTCCACGAAAGTCGGTGTTGACTCTGTGTTCTAAAATCCACACAATAAACCCAATGAATATGAAGAAGCAAACGGTAGTGACCCATAGGTCTAAGCTCCATGGTTGAAGAAAAAACCATGTATTGTTTTCAATGTCCTTCATTGGTACCAACATAAACACACCAGACTCTGTGTATGGTAACGTGAAATCAACAGACAAAAACCTATTTGCTCTGATGGTTATATCTCCCACAGCTGCGTCGAACATCTGTCTCATTTATTAATGATTTTTTTTAGAAAACACACATCGAAAGATAGAGCTATATAATCTTATTATAGAGATCGCTTTTTTAATATGGAAGTGGATGAACATACAACATTTATATTTCTCCAAGCTGCTAACGTGTTCGGTAGAGCTAATCCAATTCGTCATTCCATCTGTAAATATCCATACGTACCCTTCCCCCATCATCCCAATATCTCTAGCTTTCTGAATAACCCGAAACCCAAGATTTGGTGGCATGTGGGCAACAAACACCCTTGTCTGCATTGTCATGAGCTTGTAAAGCTGGTTTGTAATCTGATCATTGCTAGCCTCCAGTGAGATCACACTTCTAATCGTTATACAAGTATGCACATCTTGTAAAGCGTCAGCCAAGTATGGCATGATTCCTTCTCCGAATTCGTTGTCCACATAAATTGCGACAACACTTCTCCATTCAAAGGATTTGACAATGGCCGCAATGGCTCTGACCTGTGATAAGTCATTAAGAGTGGCTCGGACGAAGTAAGGGGTCTTGGTAGATGTCAAAAGAGGGCTTGTTGCCGAGAATGTGATGACAGGTACTTGAGATTTGTTGGCCAGTCTAATCATAAACTCGGCTTGCAGAGAGCTTCGTGGTCCGATGATGGCGCTCACTTTCTCGTTCTTGATTAGGTCCAAAGCTGCTTGCAACACAAGAAACACACAAATGAAAATATTATGAGTAAGTTATCCATCAATAACTTTCTGAGTCTAGACATTGTTCTCAAACTAGGTTTCTTATGTACTGTTGCTTTATCTTTTTTATTTGATCCATTTTAAATAGTTTTGGGTATCTGAGTTTCTTTGTATATTTACTTCATTTCATTCTTTAATTTTTCTTTGTTGAAAAGGATCAACATGTTAATAGAAAAAAAATCAAAATTATTTTGTGATTATGAGTAGAGTTTATCAATGTATAGATAAAGAGGTTAACAAGTTCAATTATATTTTAGAAAACAAGTTCAATAATAGGTATAAAGAGAGTAACTAAAATGAAGTATGTGTATTTAGTTATATTTCATTCCATATTAAAAAAAAAAAAAAATCAAGAGTAGGCAAATGTGTGTGATTTGAAATTGGTCAATCGCTAAGCTATTAAATTTTTGTAGCTCAGTTGGTTAAACTTCATTCAAAAAAAAATTTATCAATAATACTTCTTACTTATATGATTTTGTAATCATTTATATTTTATCATAACGAAAAATCTTTAAAACTTGGATCGCAAAAAATTTAATGTGAGACTTTTAATAGTTTTAGTAATTTATAGTCGTTTAAAAAAATCAAAATATAACATATACATAAAAATTAAATTTTTTATTATATAGTTAATGTAGTTGTTTAATTTATTTTATTAAATTAAAGTAAACAAATATGATAGAGAATACACTGATTTTTATCAAATCTTTATTATCCAAAATCATCAATTTTCATATATACTTTAGTCATATTAGACAATTTCGTAATTTTTATTTAAGGAAAGAAAGAAAAACATTAATAACGAATTTATGGTTAGTTTAACAAAAAACTTATTATATATTTAGATGGACCAACATATTTTTCTAAAGATTCTAAGACTCATTGTGGTGATAACACATTGTTACCTCAAATGTTATAATGTTTTTCTTTTAATACATGGGGGATAAATTGTTCTGATATCCAAACTAGTCAATTGCTACTCAATGCGTCAAGTGTACACCGTTGAGTTATATTAATATCAAGTACAATAAATACAGCTTATATACGTAAAAGTTAATAACAACTTAAGCTGATAACTTACAACATAACTTTCTATGGAGTTTGTTTAGCTTCTCTCTGTCTTTCAGCTCCAAATTCAATATCAGATTCTCCATGTTTATCATGTTTTGGTTGCGTCCTGAAACGTTCTTTACTCATGGAGAAACATGCTCGTCTTAGCTCAAACTCCCTGTTTAATGACATGCTTCGTGGCAATGGTCTGATCTGCACATTCGAAGGACTCGGAGTAATAGGTGAACTCACATTATGAACCGCATTGCTCTTGAAAGTGTGCGACCTTGTGTCTTTCTCATCAAAGATTCTGAACAAAGACTTCAGTTTTCTCCATATGGAACCTTCGGATTTACTACATAGTGTGTGCCTATGTTCGTACAAGAAGAGTGCTACAAAGACGAGAAGTGCCAAGAAGGAAGCAACGCCTGCTATCAGAAACAGTCCCCAGAAGCTACTGACACTGAGGCGGTTAGATGAAAGATCAGCGGTGGCTTGATCAGGACAATCACTAGCGAGGTTAAGACGGTTGAACCACTTGTTCTCTATGAGTGACATTTCTTTGCTTTGAGTCACTTTCAAGATAGCCCTTGAGATATCTCCTGTCATAGGCGAGTTCTTGGGGAATGCCTACACATAAGCGAGCAATAAAAATAAAATACTTTTGTTTTGTTGCCATTTTCATAATGCACTAAAATAAATATTAATTAAAGAACTTACAAAGCCAAAACCAGCAGTCTTAAAGGAAGGTTTAAAACCAGCAGTCTTGAAAGAAGGTTCAACCATTGCATATTTGGAGCAGTATTGAGAAACGATATCCTTAAGGTAGGGCACTTCGTCAAAAGCTGCTGCAATACCACCTTTTGATGTCCCTTTGGACAGAAGATCGTCGCATTCTTCGGCAGAACCAAAAGGCTTGAGCTGTGATTCAGGGAAGTTCAGATCTCTTAAAAGATCGTAGACGAATGTGCCTACTTGGTACCCTACAGACTCCCCTTTGCTGATGAGATCTTTCACATTTGTGGTTGTTGGTTGTAAACTTTGTACAGTCAGAAATGAGGTGAGATTCGCTGTGTAACTCTGAGTGAGCACAAGCACCACAAAGCACCAGACGACCACCACAAACCTTGCTAAATTGCTTACGACCTTCTCACCTATATAGACACACACAGTTTCACCATATCACCAGTTATAGTTGTAATAACTATATTTTTGTATTTAATGATAATCATAATATAATTAACGTTATGATTTAACTTACGGTGGGCAAAAACCATGGTGGAGAAGGAGAAGCAGACACTAGTCCCGATCTGGTGGTGAAGCGGTCCACGAAAGTCCGTGTTGACTCTGTGTTCGAACAGCCACACAACAAACCCAATGAGGACGAAGAAGCAACCGGTGGTGATCCATAGGTCTAAGCTCCAAGGTTTTAGGAACACCCATGCGTTTTTGTTCTTGTTGTCCCTCACCGGCACAATCATAGACACCCCAGACTCTGTGTAGGGTAACGTGAAATCAACATATGATGACCTGTTCGACGTGATGGTTATATCTCCAACAACTGCATCCCACTTCTGCTTCATTTATCAATTATTGGAAATCAAAAATCAAAGAAAAATGCCTAATATATTATATTATAGCTGATTCTTGAGTCCATTGATATAAATTTATAAAGTAAATATATTATACTAATTGATTAATCGTTTAATTTCAATTTAAAATTATTTTATAATTTATATAATTAAACATTTAGAATATATAAAAAGAACTTACCCCCTCAGAGACTTGGTAGACCAAATTATTGTAGTTATCACCTGGAGACTCGAAACCGTATTGAGGAATGACTGAATATGGTAACTCTTTAAGAGCAGCTTCAAAGATGTCTATGGCATAACCCGTTGCAGTTGTTACATTAGTGATTGGATCCGTCTTTATCTCCAAAAAATTTAGGAATCCTCTGTTTACTGGAACGCCCACTTTAATCTTCTTCCCGCTTGTTGGAATCTCCCAACCTTTTGGAACAACGGTCGAGTTCCCAGGCCATATTACTGGCCCAAACCTCTTGCCTAAAAATGATGTTGTTTTGTTTGATTTTGCATTCACCAGTCCACTACTTGGTGTCCATAATCCGATAACCCTCTCTTCATCTCCAATAACATTAATGATCTCAAAAGTTGATGACTCGAGCTGCCGGTTAATGAGTTTGAACTCTCCTGCTAAACCCTTGAATTCTACATTCGAGAGAGCCTCTAGAAGATGTGGACCGTAGGTCCTCATATATGTCTCTGTGTTGGTTTTCTCTACCGCCATGGCCAATGCAGTGACCGAATCATACGCCCACAATGCGAAAACATTAGGCTCTGTACCATCCCCCGCCCGGTTCTCCTTCTCGAGTTTTCTTTTCCATCTCAAACTGAAATCTTCACGCTCTTTAGACTGAGGGACATAACTCCTTACACCTAACAAGCCCTGCATAGTCTCTAAGCTACGACCGTTGTCTCTCATCATATGGGTCATTCCATTTGATAGTAACCAGACATACCCTTCCTCCATCATCCCTATTTCTCTAGCTTTCTTCAAAACCCGGAATCCGAGACTTGCGTCCATGTTGATAACGAATACCCTTGTCTGCTCAGTCTTGAGTTTATAAAGTTCCTTTAGAATATGATCATCGCTAGCCTCTGGAGAGATCACACTTCTATGGACTTCCACGTCTTCTAAAGCCTCTGACAAGGAGGGCATGATTCCTTGACCTAACTCGTTGTCCACATAAATGGCGACGACGCTTCTCCACCCAAATGATTTGACAATGGACGCAATGGCTTCAGCCTGGAATGAGTCGTCAATAGTGGCTCGGACGAAGTAAGGGTTGTTGATAGTTCTAAGTAGAGGGCTCGTTGCTGAGAAAGTGATGGTCGGTACTTGAGATTTGGTGGCCAGTTTAATCATAAACTCGGCTTGCATAGAGCTTCTTGGTCCGATGATGGCGCTCACTTGCTCCTTCTTGATTAGGTCATAGGCTGTTTACACCACAAGCAAACAAAAAAGGAAAAGAATGGTTAATCCTTTGTTTGGACCACTGAGAAGATAATGTACGCTTGCTTACAGATAGAACGACAATAAATGGAATTATATAGTTGTTCGTTTATGGATTTTAATATTTTTAATAGAATGAGCTGTTATTGGTTTATGCATTTAACATTTTAAATGTCTAATCTTACTAGTTTTATGAGTCTTTTATTATATTCAACATGTAGAGTTTTTCAAAAGCATATATTTTAATCAGTTTGTAATTCCGTTATAATCTAATGTTATTAGGATATTAATTCTTAATAATTTAAATATAGTGATAGGAATTTTCTCGACCATACGATAGTCACCACGACTTCCTGGATAGAAAGAGACTGAAGATTGTTAATCAAAAGATTTCTGAGTAGACTAATCTTCAGCAAGATTCTAAGCATATACCAGTAATCTAACAGACTCATTGCACATACTATACAAGAACACACTTGGGATTCGGTAGGCATCTAAAAGATTGTTTAGATTCAATGAAAATAGTACCTAATCATGTATGGACGTTACGTGACTTCATAGGTAATATTCATTCAACTAAAACTAAAAATAACAATACCAAGTTACCCTTACTTAAAAATAGTAACGGAGAAGCAAGAGACAGAAAAAAGTAAAGAACCTGCAACTGATGCCTCAACAATATCTTCCATGGAATCTCTGATGTGTAGCGCAAGTCTTGTGCGGTAATGAGGATGAGTTTGGTAGAAATCAGACAACGACATGTTAATAGAAGTGAGGCAGATCTTGGAAAAGTTTGTTTTGAGATCAAGAACTACACCTACTTTTATTTCATTACTTGTTGTGTTTTGTCCTAAACCAACATCCATCACCACAAATCCCAAAAGGAACAGAACAAAGTAACTAAGAAAGGTGTTACGAGTTTTTGTAGTGGTGTTTGTCATCATCACAAGATTTGAGGACGCGGATACTTTATGTAATTCTTTAACTTCCCTTTTCTGTTATATATATATATAGAGGAATAATTTGGTTTGAAAGATTCTTAAACCCGAAATTGGTTCTGAAAGAAAAGGTCTAAAGAATTATTAAGAAAAATATTAGTGTTGACTAAAGGACAATAAAATTGGGTTGGAAGAGTCGGATGAAATTTGAAGTATGACGCACACTGAACCTCTTTGCTTTGCAAAGCTACAAATTTTCCAGGTCTATCATACATGAATCATAGTATTGTATGTAGCAATTCCAATAACATAGTTTTGTTTTTCTGAACTTTCCAGTGGCATATTTTGTATGTAGTAATTCGAATAACTAAACATTAATCTCGAATGAAATGAAATGGAAAGGAAAAAAATATTCTTTATAAATAATATAATTTTATAGGAATAGTAAGAAATTGAATGATCTTCTTTCTATTGGTCACCATTCAAAGCTTCTACAAATTAATTAATAGTATTGGAATTACGATAGATTATTAATTTATAGCTTTACTAATTTAAAGAAAATTTTCTTATTTAGAACTATATATTTAAATATGTTTTATTTAGAAAAATAAATAAATATTTAATTTTAGATATTATATACAGAAATTGGTGTGTATACACCCAAATGAACCTCTAATTTGCATTCGACCCTCACATTTTTCGTACTAAATTTCGTTCCCATTTTGCCCATCTGCCATGGATCCATACATCATATAGGTGCGTCAGTTTGTGTCATGCAAGTGGTCATTTTTTTAATTTTCTTTCAGGCTCTCTCTCTTTCTATGTTTAACTCTTTTATTCCATCAGTTCCTAAAAGATCTATATTCTAGATAAAACTTTTGTTTCAAAAAGATACATATTTTATATTTCTAATGCAATTTTTATCAACTAATAATGAGAAATTGTGAAGTTCAAGAACATTAATTGCATTTCTTAAAATCTTATTGGTTTAAAAATATAAGAAATATAAAATTACAAAAAATTATGTACTTATAGTTAAATTTTAATATTTTTATTAAAAAGTGTGAAAATTCTAAAACATAGATCTTTTAGGAACGGAGGGAGTATTTCTCTTTTTCACATCCACGTGAAATCAATTCCTCTCTCTTTCTTTTCTCTATTTTTTTTTTCTCTTCTTATGTTTATGTTTTGTGTGTTAACCAAAAAAAAATTATTTCTTGTGTGCTGTGTATTTATCTCTCACTCTCTTTCTCTTCTTATATTCTACTTTTTTTTGGGCACACTTATATTCTACTTTGTCGCTCTTTTTTCCTATGTTCTAATTCATTGTAAATCCTCATACTCCATTGATCACCAAAATTTTTAATTTTTCATATCAATATATTTTTGGATTTTCCTTTGTATTAATATTGTTGAAGACCACTTAAATTAACTGTTTCAGTTGTTTATATAATAATACTAAAATTATTATAACTAACACATTTATATTACTCGCTATTTACTTAATTACCAGATATTATTTATCTTTAGCAGAACCTTACTTTTATATTCCATTTTTAGGTTCATGTTTTGTTAGCAGTTACTATTGGATACATTGTCTGGTACATGACATGTTATCTGATACATAGTTTATTATCTTATAAATTCTTTGTTAGCTAATATCGAATTTGACACCATAAATTGGTTTATAACAATAAATTTAGATCTTATATAATTGCTACATGTCCTTACATGTTAGTTGATGTCGTTCATTATGTAGAAAAATGGTTGGGCTTCATGTTGAACATATATTTTTGAAATGTCTCCACCATTTGGTGTGGTATTTCTTTATTAGTTGACACTTTTTGTTGTAATTCATAAGAATTTTATTTTCAAATATTTTACTCTTCTAAAACTATATATACCTGCTAACAATAATTATAATTGCTAAATATAACTGTAGCATTTATACTTAGGATATGTATTTTTAGCTTTTCATTTGTATTCATATTGTTAGTGATCTTCCAACAGTAAGTATTTCTGTTGTGTACATGATACTATTAAATTTATGGATTTTTAATGTAAAACCCCCCCTCCCTCAATGAAGTTTATTTTGGATAAAAACCCCTAAATTAAAAATTCAATAAAAAACCCCCAACCTAAATTATCTTAGTGAATCAGACCCTCCGTTAGTTGTCCCGTTATAAATTTGAAAATCTCCATCTAAATGGAACGCATAGTTTAATAAATGCAAAAAAAAAACGACGTGGTTTTCTTCTTCCTTATATCTGTATGGCGAGTCCCAAAGTTAAAATTAGGGTTCTTCAAATTTTCAAGTTTATAATTGTTCATCTTCTCCGTGGTGATTCGTGTACTTTATGCCTTTCGTTTTGTTCTCTTTTGCTTTCACTTTGTTATGTGATTTTTCTAATTTGTTTAAAGTTTTGTTTTCAATTGATTGTGCTATTTAGGCAAAATTTGAATGGAATTTGCTCCTGAAATACACAGAGGAGCTTTGGCTATTGTTTTGACATTGAGTGTTGAGATTGAACCTTGATTAAATCCTCTAAGAGAAGAAGAAGTGAAAGCAAGGAAGCTTGCCACACAAAAAGAGGAAGTAACCAAGGAGTCACGTAGAAGAAGAAGAAGCTTGGAGCGCAAGAAACGGAAGAAGAAGAAGAAGAAGAAGCGTGAAGAGCAAGAAAGGAAGAAGAAGTCAAGGAAGAAGACTTGGTTGTGTAGTTACACAACCAGAAGAATAAAAGTAAGTCAGTTTGGTTAAAAGCTAACTAAATTAAGTTGTTAAGATAGAGTTGTGGTTGCAGCTTGTTTTTGTGGTGAAAGTGTTGTTTTAAACTTGTTTCTATGACATTTTGATTGTGTTTCAAGTGTTGTTTTTGTACTTATTTTATGTCAAGAGTTAAGATTGTCATTGTGTTTGAACTCACGAACACAGCTTCTCTCAGATTCTCACAAGAACTAAATTAACGATAATCAAAATCTTTCTTTCGAAAATTAGGGTTCATCCATCGTATCTCTCAGTAATGGGACTTTTACGACACTTAAAACTTTTAAGTTAAAAGTGATAATGGTAAACTACATGATATTTTTAGTTAAACATTGTGTTGTTTTTATTAACAAATCGTGTTGTTTCACGAACTTTAACGGACAATTAACGGAGAGTCTGATTCATTAAGATAATTTAGGTTGGGGGATTTTCTGTTAAATCTTTTATTTAGGGAGTTTAACCCAAAATAAACTTAATTGAGGGGTTTTTACATTAAAAATCCTAAATTTATTATCTTTAACACATTGTTAAAGTAAACTAAACTTGTGTCCATGTATATGCTTGCTAGATGGGATTGACATTCGTGCGAGCAATAATTTCAAAATTTATTATTTTGATTACACTACAAAATTTGTTATATGTACTCAATGTTATTAGGTGCTAAGAACTATGTTAGTTTTAAGGAGAGTTTTTCTGGTCCAAGTACCCGCTAAGGCAACCCAAATAACAAAGTTATTTGTCTTTCTATATATATATACTAGGGGGTGTCCGCGCTACGCGCGGGATTGTTCGTAATTATTTTTCTTGAAAAATGTTTTTATTTTATTCTTATGTGTGCTATTTTGTCATTTTAATGTCATTTTTATTAAAGGTGGTATAGTACACTCTCAATAAATGTTACAATTAGGAATTCACTAAATTGTTCGTTTTGTAAAGTTCATATTATTAGATTTAAATCATATTTAAATAGTATTATTTTTAAAAATAAGTCAAATGTAAATATAATTCAAACCGAAAAATGGATGGTTAATAATATAATATGATATATCAATATGGCTTTTTAGTATTTGTTCCGTCCAAAACCTAGCAATTATTGGTTTCATTATCACAATGCCTATGTTTTATATTTTATGTCAATAAGTTTACTGAGTAAATTCATTCTAGAATAAACTAAATATATAATTTGTAAATAAATAATAGAAAATAGTAAAAACAGTAAAATAATAAAAATATATGTTATTCATTAGTTGTGAATAAACTAAATATTTAAAATATATTTCTACTATTTTATTTATTTATTTATTCATCTTGAATTTTAGTGAACAATAAAATAGATTATCAAACTTTATATAATAATAGTTAGTGCGGAAAAGATTAGATAGTCCACAATTATTTTATTTTATTGCTATTAACAGTATGACTTTTTGGATATTGTAATTTTGTGGTCGTTTATTTGTTAAGAGCATTATTTAGTGCTTTTAGTATGTTATGTAGTAGTGGGTGATAGGTTAATATATTTTGTGTTTCATTTTTCCACTAATGTGTTGTTGTGTGTATAGAACTTGTTAGTAGTGAATTGAGCATATAATGTAAAAGCATATTGAATTTCAATAACTTTGCATTTAGGCATTTGTCGATTTTAAGATTAATGGTTTCAACGTCAAAATTGTATTTTATTTTTTTCATATTTTGAACATTATAACTTTTAAGATTTTTTTTTTCTCTCCCCATATTTTGACCTTGAGCCGTCATCATCTCTATTTTTCGTTTACCTTTCCAGTGTGTGGTGCTTCTCACCATCACCGGAAAAACTCATCTTGTGCTCTTGTTCTTCCTCGCCTTCTTCGTCAGTGAGATTATACAGAATTTGTTGTATATTGACTTTATGAGTTCCAAGTTGTGTGGTTGTTTCTCACAATGTTGTAGGCTTTTCCAGTTAATATAGGTTGCTCATATTCTTCCTTAGATTTCGGCTGATGTTAAGAACTGCATCTCCTTGGGTTGGGTCAGATTTTAGTCATGTTTGATGTTGTCTTCCTCGTCGTTGGTTTACATTCAATAGTCCTTGCTCGTCTTGGTTTTTAAGATTTAGTTGTTGAGGGTCTGACTTCTATGCTCTCTTTCATAGTTCGAAGACAGCTCCACAGTTTGTTGATTTTGTTTTGTCTCCCTTTCCTTCTCTGTTTTCTCGTGTCGTTGCAGTTTTCATCGTTGTTCGCATTTCTTGTAGCTCTCCCTTTCACCATGCTTACCACTCTAGGTTTGGATAATGTTTTCGTTTGTGTGTATGCTATGTGGGCTTTGAAGGTTATTTCTGGTCTCAAGCTTATTCTCTAATTTCGCGGTGGTTGATTTCTATTATCCCTCCCTCAGGTTGTTTCTCTTCTTCCCATGTTTCCTTTGGTATAGGTGTGCGGAGTTAGTCTCTTGAAACTTTGGTCCCTTCTATCCAGAGCTTTGTGTTTCTTTTCTTCACTTGCATGGGTGCTTTGTCTGTTCTTATTTACTTTGTGAGGTGTTTCTTACTTTTTTTTGCTTGTGGTTGTGCTTCCAGTACTTAAGGTCTGTATCTTCCTGTTTCTTAGTGACTTTGGCCTTCCGATTATTATTCTCCCTGTGGTCCATTTTTTTGGTTCTTTGCGTTGGTGTTTGATCGCGCTTATTTTTGTTTGGGGGATTGCTTTGTTTCAGATTTTATCTTTCTATCTTTTTTTTTTACTTGTTCTCGCGAAGACACTTTATGGTACAATGAGGTAAGTTAGTCTTCGTTCTTGATCTCCTTTCAGCTGTAGAACCTCTATTGAATTAGGGTTACTATGACATTTTGTTTTCCCAGCGATAATGGAGGTTTTAGGTTTAAATTTTGTGTGTGCTCTAGTTTCGTATTTTTTTTGGTTATTTTTTATAAATTTAATAATAAAATAAATATTTAATTTGTAAAATAAATAATAGAAAATAGTAAAATAATAAAATGATGAAA
Organism: Brassica napus; assembly: GCF_020379485.1. NCBI lineage: Eukaryota > Viridiplantae > Streptophyta > Magnoliopsida > Brassicales > Brassicaceae > Brassica > Brassica napus. The sequence continues at coordinate 715 of NW_026014254.1, read as the reverse complement.
ATTTATGCTATTTTTAGTTGTGAATAATTAAATATTTAAAATATATTTATATTATTTTATTTATTTTATAAATTTTAGTGACCAATAAAATAGATTCTCAAACTATAATGATACTTAATGTGAGAATGATTAGATAGTGCACAATTAGAAAGTGAAGGGACAAATTGTAATAACTAAAAGAAAAAATCTAAAATACAAAAAGAAGAAATATGTGGACACATGTCAACAAACCCCTCTTACACATGTCATAAGAAGAGAACAAAGTCTACTTTATATATATAGATAGCAATCAACCAATTTGATATTATTTTAGCTAGTAATGTATAGTCAATAAATAGAGAATTGGCGTATATGCCCTCATATTGGACAGTAATGAAATAATGTCAATGATAACATTTTTACTGGTCGCTATCGATGAACATAGCATGCTAACATATAACTTAGCATATGTAATGTTTAAATTTTTTAATAAATATATTGTTATTAAATGTTAATTTTTTATATTAGATAATTTCTTTATTGTTACCAACTTATTTCACATTGTACAGTTAAAGTTAATGTTTTTGAACCGATAATATAATATAGGTATTTGTAGTTCTTAAACATAATGTCATTAGTTGTAATAATTAATAAATTCTAACATTCTCATTGTTTGTCTAGTAATATTAATACATATAATCTTCATCAATCCAGTACAAAAATCGAGACTTTATCA
>NW_026014253.1:0-48462 GCF_020379485.1 Brassica napus | reverse complement strand
TCTTTTTCCAACCCATTTTTATTGTCCTTTAGTTAACACCCTTGTTCGAAAACTCGGGCGGGGAGCCGAGTAATCGTCCGAATAATCGCTACACGGTAGGTGGCCGTGGCGAATCAGACCTCGGCGGTAGCATTAGGGGGTAGCCGTATAGTTTCCATGTTTTAGCCGCCTAGAACGAATTATAACGAAACACGTCCGTGTAATTAACATCACGATTCAACTTTTTTAAAAAATCAACGGAAAACTCACTTTTAATTAATTTTCAAGTACAAAAATAAATGTTTAGTTGAGAATCTAGAGTAATCAGGTTAAAAACATCATCAAACCAGTGAAAAATGTTAAGAATTTTTTTTTTTTAAAGGTAAAGTGGAAAAAATTGGGTTCTGTTCGACAGAGAGAGGTGAGAAGAAGGGGACGATGGCATTATAGTAATTTCGCATTGACTTACAATTAGAAAAATTAACCTCTACCTACCTTCGAACCCGTGAGTAAATAAGCATATTAAAACACCTAAACCACTAGATCACAGTACAATCTTTGTATCGCTCTACATATACTTTTTTAATACAAATTACTAAAAACATTGAAAGTAAATAACACTCTGATCACCTCGAACCCATGATAGTTCATGCCATACTAATGACCAAACCACTAGAGTATGATAATATACGTATAAATGAAGTATTATAAATATAAAAATACAAAAAATTCCTCCCCGTGTACTTCCCGATTTTTTCCCGCTTTTCCAATAAATTGCTAGGCCCGGGTGCACCGCACGCGTAGCGCCCAGCGAGTTTCAGAAGAACAAGGGTTAACACTAATGTTTTTAATAATAATTCTTTAAGACTTCTTCTTTTAGAACCAATTTTGGGTTCAAGACTCTTCCAAACCAATTCATTCCTCTATATATATAACAGAAAAGGGAAGTTAAAGAATCACATAATTATCCGTGTCCTCAAATCTTGTGATGATGACAAACAACACTACAAAAACTCGTAACACCTTTCTTAGTTACTTTGTTCCGTTCCTTTGGGGATTTGTGGTGATGGATGCTGGTTTAGGACAAAACACAACTAGTGATGAAATAAAAGTAGGAGTAGTTATTGATCTCAAAACAAACTTTTCCAAGATCTGCCTCACTTCAATTAACATGTCGTTGTCCGATTTCTACCAAACTCATCCTCATTACCGCACAAGACTTGCTCTTCACGTCAGGGATTCCATGGAAGATATTGTTGAGGCATCAGCTGCAGGTTGTTTACATTTTCTGTCTCTTGCTTCTCCGTTACTATTTTTTGGGTAAGGGGATAATTCGGTATAGTTATATTTAGTTTTAGTTAAATGAATACTGCCTATGAAGTTAGGTAACCTCCAGACTTGATTAGGTACTATTTTCATTGAATCTAATCAATCTTATAAGTGCCTACTGAAAGTCCTTAGTGTGTTCTTGTGTGGTATGTGCAACGAGTCTGTTAGATTACTATTAATAATCTACTTGTGGTATATGCTTAGAATCTTGCTGAAGATTAGTCAACTCTAAAAGAAATCCCTACCACTATAAATGAAATATTAAGAATTAATATCCTAATAACATTAGATTATAATAGAATTACAGAACTGATTAAAAATACTATTTTTCAACGTCTGAATAACTCTAGATGTTGAACAGAATAAAAGAATAATAAAACTAGTAACAATAGACTTCGATATTGTAAAATGCATAAACCAATAACAGCTAATTCTACTAAAAATATTAAAATCTATAAACGAACAAATAAGTCCATACTTACGTTCAATATTGCCGTTCTATCTTCTCAGTGGTCCAAACAAAGGATTAACCATTCTTTTTCTTTTTCTTTTTTGTTTGCTTGTGGTGTAAGCAGCCTATAACCTAATCAATAACGAGAAAGTGAGGGCCATCATCGGACCAAGAAGCTCTATGCAAGCCGAGTTTATGATTAAACTGGCCACCAAATCTCAAGTACCGACCATCACTTTCTCAGCAACGAGCCCTCTACTTAGAACTATCAACAACCCTTACTTCGTCCGAGCCACTATCAGAGCCGGGCCTAGAATTTTAAGGCTAGAAGCCCAAAAAAAAAAAGTGGCCGAAAATAAAATAATGTAGGTAGGGGGATTTGAACTCTGGTTCGGAGTTAATGAACTGTGGCTATTGAACCACTCCACTAAAGACACACTTATTGAAATTTGTGGCCGGTTATATTATTATTATTTGGCGGCCGGAAGCCCATGCTTCTTTAGCTTGGGCCCAGGGCCGGCTCTGGCCACTATCGACGACTCATTCCAGGCTGAAGCCATTGCGTCCATTGTCAAATCATTTGGGTGGAGAAGCGTCGTCGCAATTTATGTGGACAACGAGTTAGGTCAAGGAATCATGCCCTCCTTGTCAGAGGCTTTAGGAGACGTGGAAGTCCATAGAAGTGTGATCTCTCCAGAGGCTAGCGATGATCATATTCTAAAGGAACTTTATAAACTCAAGACTGAGCAGACAAGGGTATTCGTTATCAACATGGACGCAAGTCTCGGATTCCGGGTTTTGAAGAAAGCAAGAGAAATAGGGATGATGGAGGAAGGGTATGTCTGGTTACTATCAAATGGAATGACCCACATGATGAGACATAACGGTCGTAGCTTAGAGACTATGCAGGGCTTGTTAGGTGTGAGGAGTCATGTCCCTCGGTCCAAAGAGCGTGAAGATTTCAGTTTGAGATGGAAAAGAAAATTCCAGAAGGAGAACCGGGCGGGGGATGGTACAGAGCCTAATGTTTTCGCATTATGGGCGTATGATTCGAAGAAGTTCTTCTCAATATGCATGACATCTAAATTATGCCGCAATAGATGACTCTCCCAATATGGCAGATCCCACAAAATACTCTTTTTGTGCCAGTTATATAGCTCTCCAACCTCATTGACTCGAATATTTTCATGTCCACCTACATCTGACGTCCTTTCTGCATCAAAATACCTAAACTGCTTCAACAAATCTTTCCCACTAACTTCCTCAGGTGGACCATCAAACACCTGCTTGTTCTTCGTAAACGAAGTCTTACTCATGCGGTATGGATGATCAGGTGGTAGAAATCGTCTGTGACAGTCAAACCAACACGTTTTTCTTTCGTTCTTTAGTTGGAAAGCATCTGTGTCATCTTGACAATATGGACATGATAGCTTCCCATGTGTTGTCCATCCAGATAACATACCATATGCTGGAAAGTCACTTATTGTCCACATAAGTACTGCCTGCATCTGAAAGTTTTCTTTGCACGAAACATCGTATGTCTCAAAACCATGCGCCCATAGTTGTTGCAACTCATATATCAGTGGTTGAAGAAACACATCTAGTGATCTTTTAGGATGATCTGGCCCGGGGACGAGAATTGAGAGAAACAAAAACTCTCGTCGCATGCACAAGCTCGGCCGTAAGTTGTACGGTGTCACAATAACTGGCCATAGAGAATACTGTCTTCCATGCTTTCCAAATGGGCTGAAACCATCAGTAGATAATCCAAGATAAACATTTCTTCTCTCTTCCGCAAATTCTGGATATGTTGACTGGAAATGTTTCCAAGCCTTCGCATCTGAAGGATGTCTAATCTCACCATTTGTGGAATGCTCTGCATGCCATCTCATTGCTTTTGCTGTGCGCTCACACTGATACAACCTCTTCAATCTTTCCGTCAAAGGCAAATACCACATTCTTTTGAATGGGATCGGAACTCTTCCCCTCGTCTCCTGATAACGAGGTTTCCCACAAAATTTGCATACATTCTGTGTCTCATCCGCTCTCCAGTAGATCATGCAGTTGTCAATACCTACATCTATCACTTCATACGGTAGTTGAAGACCTGCAACAAGTTTCTGAACCTCGTAGTATGAACCCGGTGCAAGGTTATCCTCAGGTAGAATACCTTTGACAAAATCAGTAATCGCATCCATACATTCTTCAGCCAAATTATAGTCTGTCTTAATACCCATTAATCTAGTTGCAGATGATAAGACTGAATGACCATCTCTACAATTTTGATACAAGGGTTGTTTTCCTGCATCCAACATGTCAAAAAATCTCCTAAATTCGGGATTTGGTTCTTCCCCTCTATAATGATCATGTACCATCTGCTCAGTACCTACACCATAATCTATATCCGTTCTAGATTCTTCTAACCTAATATCAGGCTGAAATTCACTAACAGGCTGAGGTTCGCTAGTACTACCATATTCATAACCAGTTTCCCCATGAAGGTACCAAACTTTATAATTACGTGAAAACCCTTTCATATACAAATGAGTCCAAACATCAAATTCTTTTATAACCTTATTATTATTGCAAGAAGAGCAGAGACATCTTAACATACCACTTTTTGCATCCGGTTGCTGTTGAACAAGCCTCATGAATTCTCTAATCCCTTGAACGTATTCTTCCGTAAGCAAATTGGTGTTCGGATCCAAATGAGGTTTATCCATCCACGAACGATAATAAACTTCTGAAGACATGATTTTCACGGAATTGTTATGACTAAAGAGAATGAAGAGAGAATGAAGTGTGAATGAGTTGAATGAGGAGGGGTTGTATTTATAGGAAATTGCTTACGGTCCTCCGACGACTTTCCGACGTAATTCCGACGGATGTAAAGCAGTCTGTCGGAATTCCGTCGGTATTGTCCAATCTCAAACGGCTATACAACGGTCATATATATTTGTCGGCAACGGTCACATGGTTCGTCGGAAATTCGTCGGAAAATTCCGACGGAATTCCGACGACTTTACTGTTAATCGGAATGTCGTCGGAAATTCGTCGGAATATACCGACGAACTTCCGACGACTACAACGGTTACATTTTTTATCGGAATGTCGTCGAAAAGTCGTCGGAAAATTTCGACGACCCTTGTTTCGTCGGAAATTAGTCGGTAATCCGTCACAAATGTCCGACGACATTGATGTCCGTCGGAACCTCCGTCGGAATTCGGCGTGTTTTCTTGTAGCGTCGAGTCATCAACTTTTGAGATAATCAATGTTATCGGAGATGAAGAGAGGATTATCGGATTATGGACACCAAGTAGTGGACTGGTGAATGCAAAATCAAACAAAACGACATCATTTTTAGGCAAAAGGTTTGGGCCAGTAATATGGCCTGGGAACTCGACCGTTGTTCCAAAAGGTTGGGAGATTCCAACAAGCGGGAAGAAGATTAAAGTGGGTGTTCCAGTAAACAAAGGATTCCTCAATTTTGTGGAGATAAAGACAAATCCAATCAGTAACCTAACAACCGTAAGGGGTTATGCCATAGACATCTTTGAAGCTGCTCTTAAAGAGTTACCATATTCAGTCATTCCTCAATACGGTTTCGAGCCTCCAGGTGATAACTACAATGATTTGGTCTACCAAGTCTTTGACGGGGTAAGTTCTTTTTTATATATTCTAAATGTTTACTTATATACAAATAGACCTATAACTAATTAAATATAACTATATATACAAATATCACATGTCTAATTAAAACAACATAATATTATTTATATAAATTATAAAATAGTTTAAAATTAAAATTAAACTATTAACCAATAATCATAATATATTTACTTTATAAATAATTTTTCTTTGATGTCTGATTTCCAATCCCCTATATATTATTTGTGAAACATTACAACTTCTTTTTGTAGCCACATGTCATCACTAGGATGATTCTTAGAATTACTAGAGAAATAGGTTGATCCATCTAATTATATAATAAACTTTTTATTAAACTAACCATAAATTCATTATTAATGTCATTTATTATTTCCTTAAATAAAGATTACGAAATTGCCTAATGTGGGTAAAGTATATATGACAATTAATGATTTTGAATAATAAAGATCTGATAAAAAAAATGTATCTTCTATCAAATTTTTTTAATTTAAAACTATTAAAATAACTTAAAAAAAAACAAAATAACCATATTATAAAAATTAAGATTTTTCTGTATATTTTATATTTTGAATTTTAAAAAATAACAATAAATTAGTAAAACTGTTAAAAGTCACACATTCAAATTTTGCGATCCATAGTTTAAAATTTTTGTTATGACAAAATACAAATGATTACAAAATCATATAAGTAAAAGTCTAATTTAATTAATCATTAAGATTTAAAATATATATGTATATATATATATATCATTCTAAATTAAACTATAAACCATATTGAATAAATAAATATTTTAGTTTCAAAATTTACTTTAAATAATTGTTTTTGATAAAAGTTTTGAACTAACATTGATAAATTTTTAAATTATCAATTACTAAAATTATTAATCCCACAATGAAAATTTTGTTATCAGTAATTTAAAGTTTTTGCTATTAAAGATACACATGATAAAAAAAACATATGAGTAGAAAACATCATTAAAAAAAAATAGACATTAATATTATAAATATACTATGTATGTTAATATCATTTAAATTTAATTACATATCCTATCAAATTTTTTTTAAAAATTGTTTGGATTAATAAAATTGATTTATACGTTCGCACCAATTTAATTATATATGTAATAGTTACTGACTTTTAATTATTTAATATATATTTATTATTTCATAATATGTAAGAACATATAATACATAAAATAATTTATATATATAATTTTTATCTCGCGCAAAGTGCGGATCTTAATCTAGTAATTGATAAATGAAGCAGAAGTGGGATGCAGTTGTTGGAGATATAACCATCACATCGAACAGGTCATCATATGTTGATTTCACGTTACCGTACACAGAGTCTGGAGTGTCTATGATTGTGCCGGTGAGGAGCAACAAGAACAAAAACTCATGGGTGTTCCTAAAACCTTGGAGCTTAGACCTATGGATCACCACTGGTTGCTTCTTCGTCTTCATTGGGTTTGTTGTGTGGCTGTTCGAACACAGAGTCAACACAGACTTCCGTGGACCTCCTCACCACCAGATCGGCACTAGTGTCTGCTTCTCCTTCTCCACCATGGTTTTTGCCCACCGTAAGTTGTTACACTTATCAATAATCCATGTATAACATATGTTAAACTTTATTACGATTTATATAAATATTTTTTAACAAGAAACAGTATTGTAGTGATATGGTGAAATTGTGCGTGTGATAGGTGAGAAGGTAGTGAGCAATTTAGCAAGGTTTGTGGTGGTCGTCTGGTGCTTTGTGGTGCTTGTGCTAACTCAGAGTTACACAGCGAGTCTCACCTCATTTCTGACGGTACAAAGTTTGCTTCCAACAGCCACAAATGTGGAAGATCTCATCAGAAGTGGGGAGTCTGTAGGGTACCAACAGGGCGGTTTCGTTAAAGATATTCTGCTAGGTCTGAAATTTTTTGAATCACAGCTCAAGCCTTTTGGTTCTGCCGAAGAATGCGACGATCTATTGTCCAAAGGGACATCAAAAGGTGGTATTGCAGCAGCTTTTGACGATGTGCCCTACCTTAAGGATATCGTTTCTGAAAACTGCTTCAAATATGCAATGGTTGAACCTTCCTTCAAGACGGCTGGTTTTAAACCTTCCTTTAAGACCATCATTAACTCAGGGTTCTTAGTACATGGTTCTTAGCAGAATATAAGAATCCGACTCTTAACTTTTAACTGAAAAAGTTAAGAGTCGGCTCTTAAATCTCTTATTTAAGAGCCGACTCTTAGCATTTTCAGTTAAAAATTAAGAGTCGGGTTCTTATATTCCGCTAAGAGCCCCGTCCTAAGAACCCCCGTTAATGATGCTCTAAGACTGCTGGTTTTGGCTTTGTAAGTTCCTTAATATTTATTTTTATTAATTTACAAAATTGGCAACAAAAACATCAGTATTTTATTTTTATTGCTCGCTTATGTGTAGGCATTCCCTAAGAACTCGCCTATGACAGGAGATGTCTCAAGGGCTATCTTGAAAGTTATTAGTAAAATAACATAATTCTCATTAATTAAAACTGACTGTACACTTGAGTATATATACTGTATCCAACTAACTGTACAGGACAATATACGTAAAACATATTTACAAAGACTCTATATACTATAATAGTCCCCCTCAAGATGGGACGAAAATGTTCAGTAGACCCATCTTGCCAAACAACCGCTTGAACTGAGCAGGGTAAAGAGGCTTTGTAAACGGGTCAGCTAGCTGCAAGTCAGTCCGTACATGAAGAAGTTTAAACAAACCTGCAACTAACCAGTCACGAACATTATAGCAGTCAATCTCAACGTTCTTAGTACGTTCATGAAACACAGTATTATGCGCGATGTGAATCGCAGCTGTGTTGTCACAGAACAACAGTGTGGACTTGGACAAGGGAATACGCAGCTCCTTAAGAAAGTTCGTAAGCCAGAGAATCTCATCAGTAACAACAGAGAGACTCCGATATTCAGCTTCTGCGGTACTTTTCGAAACCACCTGTTGTTTCTTCGACTTCCAAGTGATAAGAGATGTACCAAGAGATATGCAATGACCCGAGGTTGATCTTCGAGTGTCTTGACACGATCCCCAATCAGCATCAGCAAATGCTTGTATTTGAAGTTCAGCTTTAGAGGAATAAAACAGACCTTGACCAACGGTTCCTTTGATGTAATGCAGAATCTTGAGCACCGCTGTGAGATGACTCTGACGTGGAGCACAAGAGAACTGACTAAGCTTGTTCACAGCAAAGGTGATGTCGGGTCTCGTGATTTGAAGATACATGAGACGACCAATAAGACATCGATATGCCTCAGCGTCAACTAGAGCACCACCTTCTTCTTTAGAGAATTTAATAGAAGGATCCATTGGAACGCTTGATGGTTTGCAGCCAAGAAGACCTGTCTCATCAAGTAAATCTAAAGCATATTTTCGTTGACAGACATGAATTCCATCTGATGATCTAGCTATTTCCAAGCCAAGGAAGTACTTCATCGGACCCAAGTCACGGAGCTTGAAATGGTGCTTTAGCTGTTGCTTTAACAAATCCACCTCAGAATCAGTATTGCTGACAATAACAATATCATCGACATAGACAATGACGCAGAGGAAAAGAGCATCCGTGATCTTGATGAAACACGTGTGATCAGAATGTGTCTGTATGAAGCCCAAAGATGTCAAAGTAGTAGAGAATTTAAGAAACCACTGACGTGAAGCTTGCTTGAGGCCATAGAGAGACTTTTGAAGTTTACAAACAGGGTTAGGAGGAAGAGAGTCCCCCTTACGATCAGCATATCCTGGAGGTAACTTCATATAAATCTCCTCATGTAAATCCCCATTAAGGAAGGCGTTTGAGATATCCAACTGATGAAGAGAGAAATTGTAGATGGCCGCAAGAGAAAGCAAAAGCTTAACAGTGGTTAACTTGACAACGGGAGAGAAGGTTTCAAGATAACCAACCCCTTCTTGTTGAGTGTACCCTTTAGCAACAAGTCTTGCTTTGTACCTTTCAACAGTGCCATCTGCATTAAACTTCACCTTAAAAACCCATTTGCAACCAATAGGAGTCTTATCAGGTGGGAGTGTACAGATGGTCCATGTATCTGTTCCTTCCAAAGCATCAATTTCATTATCCATCGGATCATCCCAAACCAGAAGTTTCTTTGCCTCAGTATAGGTTCGGGGTTCTTTGATTTTGTCAATGGAAACGAGAAAAGAAAGATATAAAGGAGAAACTTTGCCATAAGCAAGAAAAGATGAAATTTCATGAAGGGTTGAAGATCCCACTGAATGACAGTAGTAATCTTGAAGATAAGCAGGCTTTTTAGTCTTCACGTGTGATGTCTGAACGAAAGGTTCAGAATCATCAATTATAGGATCCGCGAAAGGCGAAATCTCTATAGACGATGCAGGAACAGAGGTCTCTGCATCAGAGCGTTTTTGTGTCACAGGAGACGTTGGATTAAGATCAGGAAAGAAAGTAGATGAATCTGAATCTAAATCTAATCCAACAAAAGGAAAAAGCTCTTCATGAAAGACAACATGACGAGAGACCGGGATAGAGTGAGTCTCAAGGTCGAGGAGCTTGTATCCTTTGACACCCGAAGGATATCCAAGAAAAATACAAGCTCGAGCTCGGGGATCAAACTTTGTTCTGCCTTTGGGTGAAGTAGATGCGTAGCAGAGACAACCAAAAATTTTAAGAAGATTGTAATCAGGAATATTTTTAGTGATGATCTCATAAGGACTTTTATTTTTGAGAATAGGAGATGAAAGACGATTAATCAGATGAACTGCAGTGAGAATGCAGTCACCCCAATAAGGAAGAGGAATATGAGATTGAAAAAGAAGAGATCTAGCAACATTAAGAATGTGCTGATGTTTCCTCTCAACAACAGAATTTTGTTGAGGAGTTTCAGGACAAGAATGAAAAGAAAGAATGCCTTTTGAGAGGAAAAAGGAAGTGAAATTGAGTTCTGGTGCATTGTCAGATCTAACCCCCTTAATTTTCCTATCAAATTGAGTTTCTACCATCTGAACAAAACTAGGGAAGACTGTTAAGACATCAGACTTAGCCTTTAAGAGGTATACCCATGTAGCCCGGGAACAGTCATCCACAATGGTTAGAAAATATCTAAAACCATCATGGGTGGGAGTAGAGAAAGGTCCCCAAGTGTCTATATGGACTAGATCAAAAGGTTCAGGACTAAGTTTGTTATGTGAGATGAATGGTAGATGCTTTTGTTTGGATAAATGGCAAATACAACAATGAGATTCATTTTTATTAGAATTTTTGGGAAAAGATAATACTGAATGCATATCATTGAGTTTTGAAAGAGAAGGGTGACCCAAACGTTTATGCCATAATTCCAAACTAACAACAGATGCTATAACGGAAGTAGAAACTGATGAAGTACCTGGGAAGGAAACTGACTCGATGTCCAAGAAATAAAGATTTGCAATTTCTCTACCCATTCCAATCGTTAATGCCCGTGTATGATCCTGAATACCACAAAGATTTTCATCAAACCAGACGCAACAATGCATTCTTTTGGTAAGGCAACTAACACTAAGAAGGTTGAACTTAAACTGGGGAATGTATAAGACATCAGTTAAGGAGAGGTTACTGCCAAAATCTATGTTTCCTATACCGACAATGTTCACCAGAACCCCATTAGGAAGAGTTACATTTGTATTAGGCAAGAATTTGAAGGTTTTGCAAACAGAACGTTGATGAGAGATATGATTGGTTGCCCCTGAATCTATCACCCAAGCATTGAGAGCAGGAATATTGCTATTCAATGAGCAGACAAAAGGCCTATCAATACCGGTAAAAGAACAAAAGATAGAGGGCATGAAAGTACCGGTTATTGGGCAAGTGTTAGATGAAGAAGGAATGGAAACTGAGACAGAGTGAACTTCAGGAGTGGGATGATCGTTAGGACTTTGAAGCTTGGTGCTGAGAAAAGAGATAAGCTGCTGAATCTGCGTTGGAGAAAGATCATCCGTCGGATTCTCACTGACAGTAACATTAGCAGAGATTGATGACAATGCTCTGTCATTTCGCTGATTCCGGCTTGAAACTGGTTGGATAACCATGCTTCTTGTAGCAACGATCAATGATGTGTCCCACATGATGACAAAAAGTACAGTATGGTCTATCTTTCCGTACATGACCACCAGACGAAGTGTTATAAGGACCCTGTCCAAGCAGAGAAGACTGACCATTCTGATGAGCTGATGGAATAGCATTAGAATGGACTGAGAAACTTCAAATGCTACTGAGCTGATATCAGAAGAAACTGTAACACGAGCATCTTTCTGACTGTCTTCTTGATCAAGGAGATTGTAGATCTCAGAAAGAGAAGGAAGAACTTTCTTCATGAGGATTCTGCTTCTAATACTCTCGTAGTTATCATTTAACCCCATGAGAAAATCAATAACTCGGTTAGTTTCTTTCTCAGCCAGTAATTCTTCAACCGTGAAAGCTGGAGGTTGAATGCTTGTTAACTTCTCCCAAAGCGCTTGTGTCTGAGTGTGATAGGAAGACAAATCAAGACTTCCCTGACGGAGAGAGTGAATTTGATGACGTAACTTGTAGAGACGGGGAAGGTTAGATTTGTGAAATCTAGTGTGCAAGTCCTTCCAGATGTCAGAGGCATGCTTGATATAGAGGATGCTGGTGTATATCTTCTTAGAAACACTATTCAACAACCATGATTTAAGCATACTGTTGCAGCGACACCAAATCTTGAAAAACTGATCATTCTCCGAAGGTTTAGGAATAGATCCATCAATAAAGCCTATCTTATTCTTAGCCTCTAAGCTCGTAGTCATAGCGATGAGCCATATACCGTAGTTGTTTCCATCTAGAGGTTCCGAGACTAAGACTAAGCCAGGATGATCGGAGCTATACAGATAATAGGGAGAATGGATATTGGTTGGGTTGTTCGATACCTCAAATCGATCGACAGAAGTAGATCGAGGCGGCGGAGAAGGAGCGATATCGCCAGAGACGTGAGGCGAATCTGATTGAGCGTGAGGAGAATCACCACGAGCTAGCGGAGAGATCGGAGATGCTAAGCCCGGCGAAGAAGAAGGTGCGGAGCGATACTTCGATTTGCAGGTACGTTTTCCCATTGATGATCGATTTCAGCTGAAGAACGACGAATCGTCGAGAGAAAGGCTGAAATCGCACAGGAAACGAAAGAGCGAAGCGAGACGAAGGTGAATCGAGAGACGAAAGGATGATTTCCGGCGAGAATCCGAGAGGATCCCGGCGGTGAATGCGAAACCGATGACGGCGGAAGAGTTTGTTAGGGAGAAAATGAGATATTTTGCTCTGATACCATATTAGTAAAATAACATAATTCTCATTAATTAAAATTGACTGTACACTTGAGTATATATACTGTATCCAACTAACTGTACACGACAATATACGTAAAACGTATTTACAAAGACTCTATATACTATAATAAAAGTGACTCAAAGCAAGGAAATGTCACTCATAGAGAACAAGTGGTTCAACCGTCTTAGCCTCGCTAGTGATTGTCCTGGTCCGGATACCGCTGATCTTTCATCTAACCACCTCACTCTCAGTAGCTTCTGGGGACTGTTTCTAATAGCAGGCGTTGCTTCATTCTTGGCACTTCTCATCTTCGTAGCACTCTTCTTGTACGAACATAGGCACACACTATGTCGTGAATCCGAAGGTTCCATATGGAGAAAGCTAAATTCCTTGTTCATAATCTTTGATGCGAAAGACATAAAGTCGCACACTTTCAAGAGCAGTGCAGTTCATAATGTGAGTTCACCTATTACTCCCTGCACTGCGAGTCCTTCGAACGTGCAGATAAGGCCATTGCAACGAAGCATGTCATTAAGCAGGGAGTTTTAGCTAAGACGAGCATGTTTCTCCATGAGTGAAGAACATTTCAGAACGCAACCAAAACATAATAAACGTGGAGAATCTGATATTGAATTTGGAGTTGAACGACAGAGAGAAGTTAAACAAACTCCACGTTGTAAATTATCAGCTTAAGTTATTATTAACTTTGTGACAAAAAAAAAAAAAAACACTTTGTGACAAAAAAAAAAGAAGTTATTATTAACTCTACGTTTATAAGCTGTATTTATTGTCCTAGACACTAGATTAATATTTGCGCTTTGCGCAGAATGAACATTATATATACTCTCTTTATAAAAGTTAAATATTCTAGAAAAAAATTTGTTTCAAAAAAATTTATTTTTACATTTTCAATGCATATTTTATTAACTAATTGCAAACTTCGAAAAATTTAATTGCACTTATTGAATTTTTATTATTGGTTTAAGATTATGGAAAAAAGATAATCACAAAAATTATATAAATTTAATGTGTTTTATTAATGTGTGAAAAGTCTAAAATATGTAACATTTTGATAGAGAGGGAGTATAAATTATTTTATGTATCATATGTTTTTACATATTATGAAATAATAAATATAAATTGAATAATTAAAAGGAGCTATTACATATATAATTAAATTTGTGTGAACATATAATTCAGTTTTATTAATCCAAACAATTTTTTTATTTGATAGGATATATAATTAAATTTAAATGATATTAACATACATAGTATATTTTTAATATTAATGTCTATTAAATGATGCTTTCTAATCATATGGTTTTTCGATCATTTGTATCTTTTATAGTAAAATCTTTAAATTACTGATAAAAATTTTTTTACTGTGAGATTAATAATTTTAGTAATTTATAATTTTTTAAAAATTAAGTTGTCAATTTTTATTCAAATATTTTATCAAAAAAAATTGTTCAAAGTAAATTTGAAAATTAAAATATTTATGTATTTTATATTGTATATATTTTAATTAAAAATGATATATATATATATATATATATATATATATATATATATATATATATCTATCTCTTTTAATCTTAATAATTAATTAAATTAGACGACTTTGTAATCATGCGTATTTTGTCATAACAAAAAATTTAAACATTGTATCAGAAAATTTGAATGTGAGACTTTTATCATTTTTAGTCGTCTTTAAAAATTCAAAATATAACATACAAAGAAAAAACTAAATTTTTATTATATGGTTAATATGACTGTTTAATTTATTTTAATATTTTATAATTAAACAAATATGATAGAAGATACACTAATTTTTATCAAATCTTTATTATTCAAAATCATTAATTGTCATATATACTTTAGTCACATTAGGCAATTCCGTAATCTTTATTTAAGGAAATAATAAAAAACATTAATAATGAATTAATGGTTAATTAGTTTAATAAAAAGCTTATTATATAATTAGCTGGACTAACTTATTTCTCTAATGATTTAAGAATCATACTAGTGATGACTCGTGGGTACAAAAAAAATTGTAATGTTTCTGAGTTAATATAGAGGGGATTAATTTAACTCAACGGTGTACACTTGACGCTTTCAGTAGCAATTGACTAGTTTGGATACCAGAACGATTTATGTTAATTATTTAGATATACAACTTTATGTAACTTTTATAACCTTTTTATGCTTTTTGTTATTATAATGTTATTATGACGTTATTTTAATTATTGAGCAAGCCTCTCCCACCAATATTTCTATATGTTTTAATGTACTTTTGTTGTTCATCTGACCATTGAGATTAACTCCGGTTTTCGTCTTACCGTCGAGCTTAGCTCCAGTTGTAACCAATGTTCGAAACTACGCTAGACGCTAGTCGGGCGGTAACCCCGGGCCTAGCGCCTAACGAAAAAATCGGGAATTACGCGGGGATTAATCGGGGCCTAGTTTTAGGATATTTATAGATATTACAAAGCAGGAAACAGCACTATTATAAGTTCAGTTCGGATTTCGGGTTACGGATATTATGCCCAGGCATAACTAAGAAGATGAGCAGTGCCAAGATTGAAGCAAGGCCTGCTATTAGAAACAGACCCGAATATGTCAAATATCACCTTTACTTCTTTTCCGGCCCAACATAGTATGCTACTAATTCTCCAAAACATGAACATTTTTTTTTGTCAATGAACTTATAATAGTGCTGTTTCCTGCTTTGTTTCCGGTTGTAATAGTATTGATTTTGCTGACTCTAGGTTGAGTTTAAACTTATCATGGTTAAAGTCTTGTATTTGTATGTAAAACAAATCTGTATACGTGTGCTGTATATTGCTTCTGTAAGATGGTATTCTGATACAAATGTTTACAATTGAACATCTAACTTCTGAGATTTTTGAAACTAGAAGTGTCGGTCCTGAACTACGGTTTTGGTTTTTGAGTGATCCCTACGTCTCGTCTCATTCACAAGATCCAACAATTCACTATATCATATTGTAGCTCTACAAGATCACAAGTTTGAGAAAATAAAACCATTCTCTAAATAGTGTTTCTCGTTCAGGAAATCTTTTGGAGTTTTCGTCTTTAGTAAACCACTCGACGTCCTCCACAGCTCAACTTATCCTTTAATGAACTGCAGCCGGACCAAATGCATTTCAGTTCTGCAACACAATCGAAAACTATTTGCCTCAAGTACATGTAGACTCGTCATTTCCATACACAAATCTTATGTGCGGTAATCTTCTATGACTTGATGTCCTTTTCATTGTTTTGGAAAAAAAAACAAGTGTTGACAAAATTAATATTTGTTTTGGATTTACCCACATCAATAGTCTTTATGTCTTATTGACGGACAAGCGTAAGAAAATTTAGTCCTCCAAATCCAATGGCCAACACATCGTGTTTGATTAGATACGGCAAGACCCAGACGCGTTAAACAAACGAAATTTGGTTACAGTTTCTTTGCAGTAGTATGTAGACCATTATCTCTTCTTCTTTTCTGTTATTTTTTTTCTCTTCAGAGAAAAATTAAAACTAGAAAGTTTGGTGATAAAGTCTTAGAACATCTGCATTCTATTTACATTTAAAAGTTTAATTATTAATATACTTGTTATTTAATAAATATATAGTAGAAACTATATAAATTAATAAACACGATAAATTAATAAGTTTCTTCGGTTTCAAATCGGGCTGATATAAGATATGACATGATTCAATAAGATAATAACATAATATATTTAGAAACATATTTAGGTAAATATATGGTCTCATTAAAATCATAATTTAATAACTGCCATATAAAAAGTTTATATAAACATAGACAAAGCATTTAATTATTTATTTTCCTCTAAATAAATTTTATATCTAATTTTAAATTTTATTTTATTGAAAACATATAAATTGAATTGTATTCTACAATATGTATTCAACATAGAAAATATATATATCAAACAATATTATAAAAATATAAGCAATCAAATCTATAAATTTTAACCAATATATAATAGAGTGATTTAGGTAAATATACCCATATAAGATTCAAATTTGTAGATTGCCCTAGTAAATTATAAGGCCCAATCTGTCTACAATTTTGTCTCACAAGTGACGATTATGTCCCTCTATAAAATAGAAGAATCGCAGAAAGAAAGAAACGGTGCCAGATGAAGGATTTCAGAGCAGGTGTCTTTATGCAGAGGTGGGCCATTTCATAAAAGGCAGTACAACAAAAGATTCTCTGGATAAAGTCTCGATTTTGTACTGGATTTGATGAAGATTATATGTATAATATTACTAGACAAACAATGAGAATGTTAGAATTTATTAATTATTACAACTAATGACATTATTGTTTTAAGAACTACAAATAAATATATATTATTATCGGTTCAAACATTAACTTTAACTGTACAATGTGAAATAAGTTGGTAACAATAAAGAAATTATCTAATATAAAAAAATTAACATTTAATAAACAATTATATTTATTAAAAAAATTTAAACATTACATATGCTAAGTTATATGTTAGCATGCTATGTTCATCGATAGCGACCAGTAAAAATGTTATCATTGACATTATTTCATTACTGTCCAATATGAGGGCATATACGCCAATTTCTCTATTTATTGACTATACATTACTAGCTAAAACTAATATCAAATTGGTTGATTGCTATCTATATATATAAAGTAGACTTTGTTCTCTTCTTATGACATGTGTAAGAGGGGTTTGTTGACATGTGTCCACATATTTCTTCTTTTTGTATTTTAGATTTTTTCTTTTAGATTATTACAATTTGTCCCTTCACTTTCTAATTGTGCACTATCTAATCATTCTCACATTAAGTATCATTATAGTTTGAGAATCTATTTTATTGGTCACTAAAATTTATAAAATAAATAAAATAATATAAATATATTTTAAATATTTAATTTATTCACAACTAAAAATAGCATAAATTTTCATCATTTTATTATTTTTACTATTTTCTATTATTTATTTTACAAATTAAATATTTATTTTATTATTAAATTTATAAAATAACCAAACTAAAAATACGAAACTAGAGCACAACACAAAATTTAAACCTAAAACCTCCATTATCGCTGGGAAAACAAAATGTCATAGTAACCCTAATTCAATAGAGGTTCTACAGCTGAAAGGAGATCAAGAACGAAGACTAACTTACCTCATTGTACCATAAAGTGTCTTCGCGAGAACAAGTAAAAAAAAAAGATAGAAAGATAAAATCTGAAACAAAGCAATCCCCCAAACAAAAATAAGCGCGATCAAACACCAACGCAAAGAACCAAAAAAATGGACCACAGGGAGAATAATAATCGGAAGGCCAAAGTCACTAAGAAACAGGAAGATACAGACCTTAAGTACTGGAAGCACAACCACTAGCAAAAAAGTAAGAAACACCTCACAAAGTAAATAAGAACAGACAAAGCACCCATGCAAGTGAAGAAACACAAAGCTCTGGATAGAAGGGACCAAAGTTTCAAGAGACTAACTCCGCACACCTATACCAAAGGAAACATGGGAAGAAGAGAAACAACCTGAGGGAGGGATAATAGAAATCAACCACCGCGAAATTAGAGAATAAGCTTGAGACCAGAAATAACCTTCAAAGCCCACATAGCATACACACAAACGAAAACATTATCCAAACCTAGAGTGGTAAGCATGGTGAAAGGGAGAGCTACAAGAAATGCGAACAACGATGAAAACTGCAACGACACGAGAAAACAGAGAAGGAAAGGGAGACAAAACAAAATCAACAAACTGTGGAGCTGTCTTCGAACTATGAAAGAGAGCATAGAAGTCAGACCCTCAACAACTAAATCTTAAAAACCAAGACGAGCAAGGACTATTGAATGTAAACCAACGACGAGGAAGACAACATCAAACATGACTAAAATCTGACCCAACCCAAGGAGATGCAGTTCTTAACATCAGCCGAAATCTAAGGAAGAATATGAGCAACCTATATTAACTGGAAAAGCCTACAACATTGTGAGAAACAACCACACAACTTGGAACTCATAAAGTCAATATACAACAAATTCTGTATAATCTCACTGACGAAGAAGGCGAGGAAGAACAAGAGCACAAGATGAGTTTTTCCGGTGATGGTGAGAAGCACCACACACTGGAAAGGTAAACGAAAAATAGAGATGATGACGGCTCAAGGTCAAAATATGGGGAGAGAAAAAAAAACATCTTAAAAGTTATAATGTTCAAAAATATGAAAAAAATAAAATACAATTTTGACGTTGAAACCATTAATCTTAAAATCGACAAATGCCTAAATGCAAAGTTATTGAAATTCAATATGCTTTTACATTATATGCTCAATTCACTACTAACAAGTTCTATACACACAACAACACATTAGTGGAAAAATGAAACACAAAATATATTAACCTATCACCCACTACTACATAACATACTAAAAGCACTAAATAATGCTCTTAACAAATAAACGACCACAAAATTACAATATCCAAAAAGTCATACTGTTAATAGCAATAAAATAAAATAATTGTGGACTATCTAATCTTTTCCGCACTAACTATTATTATATAAAGTTTGATAATCTATTTTATTGTTCACTAAAATTCAAGATGAATAAATAAATAAATAAAATAGTAGAAATATATTTTAAATATTTAGTTTATTCACAACTAATGAATAACATATATTTTTATTATTTTACTGTTTTTACTATTTTCTATTATTTTATTTACAAATTATATATTTAGTTTATTCTAGAATGAATTTACTCAGTAAACTTATTGACATAAAATATAAAACATAGGCATTGTGATAATGAAACCAATAATTGCTAGGTTTTGGACGGAACAAATACTAAAAAGCCATATTGATATATCATATTATATTATTAACCATCCATTTTTCGGTTTGAATTATATTTACATTTGACTTATTTTTAAAAATAATACTATTTAAATATGATTTAAATCTAATAATATGAACTTTACAAAACGAACAATTTAGTGAATTCCTAATTGTAACATTTATTGAGAGTGTACTATACCACCTTTAATAAAAATGACATTAAAATGACAAAATAGCACACATAAGAATAAAATAAAAACATTTTTTCAAGAAAAATAATTACGAACAATCCCGCGCGTAGCGCGGACACCCCCTAGTATATATATATAGAAAGACAAATAACTTTGTTATTTGGGTTGCCTTAGCGGGTACTTGGACCAGAACAAACTCTCCTTAAAACTAACATAGTTCTTAGCACCTAATAACATTGAGTACATATAACAAATTTTGTAGTGTAATCAAAATAATAAATTTTGAAATTATTGCTCGCACGAATGTCAATCCCATCTAGCAAGCATATACATGGACACAAGTTTAGTTTACTTTAACAATGTGTTAAAGATAATAAATTTAGGATTTTTAATGTAAAAACCCCTCAATTAAGTTTATTTTGGGTTAAACTCCCTAAATAAAAGATTTAACAGAAAATCCCCCAACCTAAATTATCTTAATGAATCAGACTCTCCGTTAATTGTCCGTTAAAGTTCGTGAAACAACACGATTTGTTAATAAAAACAACACAATGTTTAACTAAAAATATCATGTAGTTTACCATTATCACTTTTAACTTAAAAGTTTTAAGTGTCGTAAAAGTCCCATTACTGAGAGATACGATGGATGAACCCTAATTTTCGAAAGAAAGATTTTGATTATCGTTAATTTAGTTCTTGTGAGAATCTGAGAGAAGCTGTGTTCGTGAGTTCAAACACAATGACAATCTTAACTCTTGACATAAAATAAGTACAAAAACAACACTTGAAACACAATCAAAATGTCATAGAAACAAGTTTAAAACAACACTTTCACCACAAAAACAAGCTGCAACCACAACTCTATCTTAACAACTTAATTTAGTTAGCTTTTAACCAAACTGACTTACTTTTATTCTTCTGGTTGTGTAACTACACAACCAAGTCTTCTTCCTTGACTTCTTCTTCCTTTCTTGCTCTTCACGCTTCTTCTTCTTCTTCTTCTTCCGTTTCTTGCGCTCCAAGCTTCTTCTTCTTCTACGTGACTCCTTGGTTACTTCCTCTTTTTGTGTGGCAAGCTTCCTTGCTTTCACTTCTTCTTCTCTTAGAGGATTTAATCAAGGTTCAATCTCAACACTCAATGTCAAAACAATAGCCAAAGCTCCTCTGTGTATTTCAGGAGCAAATTCCATTCAAATTTTGCCTAAATAGCACAATCAATTGAAAACAAAACTTTAAACAAATTAGAAAAATCACATAACAAAGTGAAAGCAAAAGAGAACAAAACGAAAGGCATAAAGTACACGAATCACCACGGAGAAGATGAACAATTATAAACTTGAAAATTTGAAGAACCCTAATTTTAACTTTGGGACTCGCCATACAGATATAAGGAAGAAGAAAACCACGTCGTTTTTTTTTTGCATTTATTAAACTATGCGTTCCATTTAGATGGAGATTTTCAAATTTATAACGGGACAACTAACGGAGGGTCTGATTCACTAAGATAATTTAGGTTGGGGGTTTTTTATTGAATTTTTAATTTAGGGGTTTTTATCCAAAATAAACTTCATTGAGGGAGGGGGGGTTTTACATTAAAAATCCATAAATTTAATAGTATCATGTACACAACAGAAATACTTACTGTTGGAAGATCACTAACAATATGAATACAAATGAAAAGCTAAAAATACATATCCTAAGTATAAATGCTACAGTTATATTTAGCAATTATAATTATTGTTAGCAGGTATATATAGTTTTAGAAGAGTAAAATATTTGAAAATAAAATTCTTATGAATTACAACAAAAAGTGTCAACTAATAAAGAAATACCACACCAAATGGTGGAGACATTTCAAAAATATATGTTCAACATGAAGCCCAACCATTTTTCTACATAATGAACGACATCAACTAACATGTAAGGACATGTAGCAATTATATAAGATCTAAATTTATTGTTATAAACCAATTTATGGTGTCAAATTCGATATTAGCTAACAAAGAATTTATAAGATAATAAACTATGTATCAGATAACATGTCATGTACCAGACAATGTATCCAATAGTAACTGCTAACAAAACATGAACCTAAAAATGGAATATAAAAGTAAGGTTCTGCTAAAGATAAATAATATCTGGTAATTAAGTAAATAGCGAGTAATATAAATGTGTTAGTTATAATAATTTTAGTATTATTATATAAACAACTGAAACAGTTAATTTAAGTGGTCTTCAACAATATTAATACAAAGGAAAATCCAAAAATATATTGATATGAAAAATTAAAAATTTTGGTGATCAATGGAGTATGAGGATTTACAATGAATTAGAACATAGGAAAAAAGAGCGACAAAGTAGAATATAAGTGTGCCCAAAAAAAAGTAGAATATAAGAAGAGAAAGAGAGTGAGAGATAAAATACACAGCACACAAGAAATAATTTTTTTTTGGTTAACACACAAAACATAAACATAAGAAGAGAAAAAAAAAATAGAGAAAAGAAAGAGAGAGGAATTGATTTCACGTGGATGTGAAAAAGAGAAATACTCCCTCCGTTCCTAAAAGATCTATGTTTTAGAATTTTCACACTTTTTAATAAAAATATTAAAATTTAACTATAAGTACATAATTTTTTGTAATTTTATATTTCTTATATTTTTAAACCAATAAGATTTTAAGAAATGCAATTAATGTTCTTGAACTTCACAATTTCTCATTATTAGTTGATAAAAATTGCATTAGAAATATAAAATATGTATCTTTTTGAAACAAAAGTTTTATCTAGAATATAGATCTTTTAGGAACTGATGGAATAAAAGAGTTAAACATAGAAAGAGAGAGAGCCTGAAAGAAAATTAAAAAAATGACCACTTGCATGACACAAACTGACGCACCTATATGATGTATGGATCCATGGCAGATGGGCAAAATGGGAACGAAATTTAGTACGAAAAATGTGAGGGTCGAATGCAAATTAGAGGTTCATTTGGGTGTATACACACCAATTTCTGTATATAATATCTAAAATTAAATATTTATTTATTTTTCTAAATAAAACATATTTAAATATATAGTTCTAAATAAGAAAATTTTCTTTAAATTAGTAAAGCTATAAATTAATAATCTATCGTAATTCCAATACTATTAATTAATTTGTAGAAGCTTTGAATGGTGACCAATAGAAAGAAGATCATTCAATTTCTTACTATTCCTATAAAATTATATTATTTATAAAGAATATTTTTTTCCTTTCCATTTCATTTCATTCGAGATTAATGTTTAGTTATTCGAATTACTACATACAAAATATGCCACTGGAAAGTTCAGAAAAACAAAACTATGTTATTGGAATTGCTACATACAATACTATGATTCATGTATGATAGACCTGGAAAATTTGTAGCTTTGCAAAGCAAAGAGGTTCAGTGTGCGTCATACTTCAAATTTCATCCGACTCTTCCAACCCAATTTTATTGTCCTTTAGTCAACACTAATATTTTTCTTAATAATTCTTTAGACCTTTTCTTTCAGAACCAATTTCGGGTTTAAGAATCTTTCAAACCAAATTATTCCTCTATATATATATATAACAGAAAAGGGAAGTTAAAGAATTACATAAAGTATCCGCGTCCTCAAATCTTGTGATGATGACAAACACCACTACAAAAACTCGTAACACCTTTCTTAGTTACTTTGTTCTGTTCCTTTTGGGATTTGTGGTGATGGATGTTGGTTTAGGACAAAACACAACAAGTAATGAAATAAAAGTAGGTGTAGTTCTTGATCTCAAAACAAACTTTTCCAAGATCTGCCTCACTTCTATTAACATGTCGTTGTCTGATTTCTACCAAACTCATCCTCATTACCGCACAAGACTTGCGCTACACATCAGAGATTCCATGGAAGATATTGTTGAGGCATCAGTTGCAGGTTCTTTACTTTTTTCTGTCTCTTGCTTCTCCGTTACTATTTTTAAGTAAGGGTAACTTGGTATTGTTATTTTTAGTTTTAGTTGAATGAATATTACCTATGAAGTCACGTAACGTCCATACATGATTAGGTACTATTTTCATTGAATCTAAACAATCTTTTAGATGCCTACCGAATCCCAAGTGTGTTCTTGTATAGTATGTGCAATGAGTCTGTTAGATTACTGGTATATGCTTAGAATCTTGCTGAAGATTAGTCTACTCAGAAATCTTTTGATTAACAATCTTCAGTCTCTTTCTATCCAGGAAGTCGTGGTGACTATCGTATGGTCGAGAAAATTCCTATCACTATATTTAAATTATTAAGAATTAATATCCTAATAACATTAGATTATAACGGAATTACAAACTGATTAAAATATATGCTTTTGAAAAACTCTACATGTTGAATATAATAAAAGACTCATAAAACTAGTAAGATTAGACATTTAAAATGTTAAATGCATAAACCAATAACAGCTCATTCTATTAAAAATATTAAAATCCATAAACGAACAACTATATAATTCCATTTATTGTCGTTCTATCTGTAAGCAAGCGTACATTATCTTCTCAGTGGTCCAAACAAAGGATTAACCATTCTTTTCCTTTTTTGTTTGCTTGTGGTGTAAACAGCCTATGACCTAATCAAGAAGGAGCAAGTGAGCGCCATCATCGGACCAAGAAGCTCTATGCAAGCCGAGTTTATGATTAAACTGGCCACCAAATCTCAAGTACCGACCATCACTTTCTCAGCAACGAGCCCTCTACTTAGAACTATCAACAACCCTTACTTCGTCCGAGCCACTATTGACGACTCATTCCAGGCTGAAGCCATTGCGTCCATTGTCAAATCATTTGGGTGGAGAAGCGTCGTCGCCATTTATGTGGACAACGAGTTAGGTCAAGGAATCATGCCCTCCTTGTCAGAGGCTTTAGAAGACGTGGAAGTCCATAGAAGTGTGATCTCTCCAGAGGCTAGCGATGATCATATTCTAAAGGAACTTTATAAACTCAAGACTGAGCAGACAAGGGTATTCGTTATCAACATGGACGCAAGTCTCGGATTCCGGGTTTTGAAGAAAGCTAGAGAAATAGGGATGATGGAGGAAGGGTATGTCTGGTTACTATCAAATGGAATGACCCATATGATGAGAGACAACGGTCGTAGCTTAGAGACTATGCAGGGCTTGTTAGGTGTAAGGAGTTATGTCCCTCAGTCTAAAGAGCGTGAAGATTTCAGTTTGAGATGGAAAAGAAAACTCGAGAAGGAGAACCGGGCGGGGGATGGTACAGAGCCTAATGTTTTCGCATTGTGGGCGTATGATTCGGTCACTGCATTGGCCATGGCGGTAGAGAAAACCAACACAGAGACATATATGAGGACCTACGGTCCACATCTTCTAGAGGCTCTCTCGAATGTAGAATTCAAGGGTTTAGCAGGAGAGTTCAAACTCATTAACCGGCAGCTCGAGTCATCAACTTTTGAGATCATTAATGTTATTGGAGATGAAGAGAGGGTTATCGGATTATGGACACCAAGTAGTGGACTGGTGAATGCAAAATCAAACAAAACAACATCATTTTTAGGCAAGAGGTTTGGGCCAGTAATATGGCCTGGGAACTCGACCGTTGTTCCAAAAGGTTGGGAGATTCCAACAAGCGGGAAGAAGATTAAAGTGGGCGTTCCAGTAAACAGAGGATTCCTAAATTTTTTGGAGATAAAGACGGATCCAATCACTAATGTAACAACTGCAACGGGTTATGCCATAGACATCTTTGAAGCTGCTCTTAAAGAGTTACCATATTCAGTCATTCCTCAATACGGTTTCGAGTCTCCAGGTGATAACTACAATAATTTGGTCTACCAAGTCTCTGAGGGGGTAAGTTCTTTTTATATATTCTAAATGTTTAATTATATAAATTATAAAATAATTTTAAATTGAAATTAAACGATTAATCAATTAGTATAATATATTTACTTTATAAATTTATATCAATGGACTCAAGAATCAGCTATAATATAATATATTAGGCATTTTTCTTTGATTTTTGATTTCCAATAATTGATAAATGAAGCAGAAGTGGGATGCAGTTGTTGGAGATATAACCATCACGTCGAACAGGTCATCATATGTTGATTTCACGTTACCCTACACAGAGTCTGGGGTGTCTATGATTGTGCCGGTGAGGGACAACAAGAACAAAAACGCATGGGTGTTCCTAAAACCTTGGAGCTTAGACCTATGGATCACCACCGGTTGCTTCTTCGTCCTCATTGGGTTTGTTGTGTGGCTGTTCGAACACAGAGTCAACACGGACTTTCGTGGACCGCTTCACCACCAGATCGGGACTAGTGTCTGCTTCTCCTTCTCCACCATGGTTTTTGCCCACCGTAAGTTAAATCATAACGTTAATTATATTATGATTATCATTAAATACAAAAATATAGTTATTACAACTATAACTGGTGATATGGTGAAACTGTGTGTGTCTATATAGGTGAGAAGGTCGTAAGCAATTTAGCAAGGTTTGTGGTGGTCGTCTGGTGCTTTGTGGTGCTTGTGCTCACTCAGAGTTACACAGCGAATCTCACCTCATTTCTGACTGTACAAAGTTTACAACCAACAACCACAAATGTGAAAGATCTCATCAGCAAAGGGGAGTCTGTAGGGTACCAAGTAGGCACATTCGTCTACGATCTTTTAAGAGATCTGAACTTCCCTGAATCACAGCTCAAGCCTTTTGGTTCTGCCGAAGAATGCGACGATCTTCTGTCCAAAGGGACATCAAAAGGTGGTATTGCAGCAGCTTTTGACGAAGTGCCCTACCTTAAGGATATCGTTTCTCAATACTGCTCCAAATATGCAATGGTTGAACCTTCTTTCAAGACTGCTGGTTTTAAACCTTCCTTTAAGACTGCTGGTTTTGGCTTTGTAAGTTCTTTAATTAATATTTATTTTAGTGCATTATGAAAATGGCAACAAAACAAAAGTATTTTATTTTTATTGCTCGCTTATGTGTAGGCATTCCCCAAGAACTCGCCTATGACAGGAGATATCTCAAGGGCTATCTTGAAAGTGACTCAAAGCAAAGAAATGTCACTCATAGAGAACAAGTGGTTCAACCGTCTTAACCTCGCTAGTGATTGTCCTGATCAAGCCACCGCTGATCTTTCATCTAACCGCCTCAGTGTCAGTAGCTTCTGGGGACTGTTTCTGATAGCAGGCGTTGCTTCCTTCTTGGCACTTCTCGTCTTTGTAGCACTCTTCTTGTACGAACATAGGCACACACTATGTAGTAAATCCGAAGGTTCCATATGGAGAAAACTGAAGTCTTTGTTCAGAATCTTTGATGAGAAAGACACAAGGTCGCACACTTTCAAGAGCAATGCGGTTCATAATGTGAGTTCACCTATTACTCCGAGTCCTTCGAATGTGCAGATCAGAC
Source organism: Brassica napus (assembly GCF_020379485.1). Taxonomy (NCBI): domain Eukaryota; kingdom Viridiplantae; phylum Streptophyta; class Magnoliopsida; order Brassicales; family Brassicaceae; genus Brassica; species Brassica napus. The sequence goes on along the minus strand of NW_026014253.1, from coordinate 21,212 downwards.
CATTGCCACGAAGCATGTCATTAAACAGGGAGTTTGAGCTAAGACGAGCATGTTTCTCCATGAGTAAAGAACGTTTCAGGACGCAACCAAAACATGATAAACATGGAGAATCTGATATTGAATTTGGAGCTGAAAGACAGAGAGAAGCTAAACAAACTCCATAGAAAGTTATGTTGTAAGTTATCAGCTTAAGTTGTTATTAACTTTTACGTATATAAGCTGTATTTATTGTACTTGATATTAATATAACTCAACGGTGTACACTTGACGCATTGAGTAGCAATTGACTAGTTTGGATATCAGAACAATTTATCCCCCATGTATTAAAAGAAAAACATTATAACATTTGAGGTAACAATGTGTTATCACCACAATGAGTCTTAGAATCTTTAGAAAAATATGTTGGTCCATCTAAATATATAATAAGTTTTTTGTTAAACTAACCATAAATTCGTTATTAATGTTTTTCTTTCTTTCCTTAAATAAAAATTACGAAATTGTCTAATATGACTAAAGTATATATGAAAATTGATGATTTTGGATAATAAAGATTTGATAAAAATCAGTGTATTCTCTATCATATTTGTTTACTTTAATTTAATAAAATAAATTAAACAACTACATTAACTATATAATAAAAAATTTAATTTTTATGTATATGTTATATTTTGATTTTTTTAAACGACTATAAATTACTAAAACTATTAAAAGTCTCACATTAAATTTTTTGCGATCCAAGTTTTAAAGATTTTTCGTTATGATAAAATATAAATGATTACAAAATCATATAAGTAAGAAGTATTATTGATAAATTTTTTTTTGAATGAAGTTTAACCAACTGAGCTACAAAAATTTAATAGCTTAGCGATTGACCAATTTCAAATCACACACATTTGCCTACTCTTGATTTTTTTTTTTTTTAATATGGAATGAAATATAACTAAATACACATACTTCATTTTAGTTACTCTCTTTATACCTATTATTGAACTTGTTTTCTAAAATATAATTGAACTTGTTAACCTCTTTATCTATACATTGATAAACTCTACTCATAATCACAAAATAATTTTGATTTTTTTTCTATTAACATGTTGATCCTTTTCAACAAAGAAAAATTAAAGAATGAAATGAAGTAAATATACAAAGAAACTCAGATACCCAAAACTATTTAAAATGGATCAAATAAAAAAGATAAAGCAACAGTACATAAGAAACCTAGTTTGAGAACAATGTCTAGACTCAGAAAGTTATTGATGGATAACTTACTCATAATATTTTCATTTGTGTGTTTCTTGTGTTGCAAGCAGCTTTGGACCTAATCAAGAACGAGAAAGTGAGCGCCATCATCGGACCACGAAGCTCTCTGCAAGCCGAGTTTATGATTAGACTGGCCAACAAATCTCAAGTACCTGTCATCACATTCTCGGCAACAAGCCCTCTTTTGACATCTACCAAGACCCCTTACTTCGTCCGAGCCACTCTTAATGACTTATCACAGGTCAGAGCCATTGCGGCCATTGTCAAATCCTTTGAATGGAGAAGTGTTGTCGCAATTTATGTGGACAACGAATTCGGAGAAGGAATCATGCCATACTTGGCTGACGCTTTACAAGATGTGCATACTTGTATAACGATTAGAAGTGTGATCTCACTGGAGGCTAGCAATGATCAGATTACAAACCAGCTTTACAAGCTCATGACAATGCAGACAAGGGTGTTTGTTGCCCACATGCCACCAAATCTTGGGTTTCGGGTTATTCAGAAAGCTAGAGATATTGGGATGATGGGGGAAGGGTACGTATGGATATTTACAGATGGAATGACGAATTGGATTAGCTCTACCGAACACGTTAGCAGCTTGGAGAAATATAAATGTTGTATGTTCATCCACTTCCATATTAAAAAAGCGATCTCTATAATAAGATTATATAGCTCTATCTTTCGATGTGTGTTTTCTAAAAAAAATCATTAATAAATGAGACAGATGTTCGACGCAGCTGTGGGAGATATAACCATCAGAGCAAATAGGTTTTTGTCTGTTGATTTCACGTTACCATACACAGAGTCTGGTGTGTTTATGTTGGTACCAATGAAGGACATTGAAAACAATACATGGTTTTTTCTTCAACCATGGAGCTTAGACCTATGGGTCACTACCGTTTGCTTCTTCATATTCATTGGGTTTATTGTGTGGATTTTAGAACACAGAGTCAACACCGACTTTCGTGGACCGCCTCACCACCAGATCGGCACTAGTTTCTGGTTCTCCTTCTCCACTATTAATTTTGCCCACCGTAAGTTTACTAAAAGCATTCACTGATGATAAATGCTAAAGCTTATAGACATGCATGCATATTCGTAGTGAGTGAAGAGGTTTGGGTTGCCAATATAATATAATAGATCCCAATTTACTGTCAATACGAGGTTTGCGTGATACATATTAAAGCGTGTGCTGTGTGTATACAGGAGAGAAGGTAGTGAGCAATTTAGCAAGGTTTGTGGTGATCGTCTGGTGCTTTGTGGTGCTTGTGCTGACTCAGAGTTACACAGCAAACCTCACATCTTTCCTTACAGTACAACGGCTTAAACCAGAAGTCACCACTGTGAATGAACTTATAAAAAACGAGGAGATTGTAGGATACCAAAACGGTTCTTTCGTGCTTAAATTTTTGATAAATAAAGGATTTCAAGGTTCTAAACTCAAGGCTTATAATTCTGCTGAAGAATGCCACACGCTTTTGATCACTGGGACATCGAAAGGAGGTATTGCAGCAGCTTTCGATGAGGTGGCTTACCTTAAAGTTATAATTTCTCAGTATTGCAACAAATATGCAATTGTTGAACCTTCTTTTAAGAGTTCTGCTTTTGGCTTTGTAAGTTCTTTCCCTTTCCTTTAACTTTACCTCTACAAAATTACACAATAATATTTTCATTGCTCGCATTAATTAATTTCACTTTAGGTATTTAATATTTTCATTGCTTGCATTAATTAATTTCATGCTCGGTGTAGGTATTCCCCAAGAATTCACCTTTGACGGATGATGTCTCGAGGGCTATCTTGGAAGTGATTGAAAACGATGAAATGCAACAAATCGAGGATAAATGGTTCTTCAAAAAGAGTAACTGTTCTGATCCAACACTCATTCCTTCACACAACCGGCTTAGCGTCAGTAGCTTTTGGGGTCTATTTCTAATAGTAGGTGTTACTTCGCTCTTGGCTCTTCTCGTCTTTGTGGCCTTTTTCTTTATGAGGACTCCGAAATTTCTTTCTGGAGAAAGCTAACGATTTTGGTTAGAAGCTTTGACGAAAAAGACATAAAATCCCACATGTTCAAGGATAGTGCGGTTCATAATGTGAGTTCACCTAGTACTCAATGCACCCCAAGATCTTCAACAATGCAGAACATACCATGGCCACAAAATCCGTCAGAGAACATGGAGTTTGAGCTAAGAAGAGTGTCTCTCGTTCCGAGTGAAGAATTTTTCACTCCACAACTAGAACAAGATGAAGATGAGGAAGCTAATACTTTACGTGAAGTAGAATGAGAAAGAAAGTTTGTTGAAGCAAGAGATTCAGGAAGAAAGTTTGAACTGACGATCCAACACATTTAGAAACGTACTATATTCAATGTATATATAAAAAGCTTGACTTAGATACGGAACCAAGAAGACACAAATGCACAGTACCATTATTTACATTCAAATAAGCGTATATATGTTTACAAAATAGTCATTCAAAAAAATGTATATATATTTACAAAATAATTGTATCATAATAATTACTTAGTGTTTAATTTGCTTTCATTTGTTTTTAACAATAAAAATTTCCTTTCAATCCGAGTTTAAAATAATAAGAAACACATAAATATTTTCCTGTGTGGAATATGCAGATTTATTTATTCATTTTTTTGGACAAGGAAATTAGCAGATTTAATGATGGTATTCTTCCATGCCTTTTTAACACTAAAGACTTCATTCAAAGTAGAGTGAACGGAGGTACAATTCCATACCGAGAATACCATCAGTATATCTGCTAATGTACATAAAACACGTCAAAGGATGCAATTTCAGGCTACTTAATCCTGAATTCAGAAAATGATGACATGATAAGAACTTTTGACAACTTATCATGTTTTTGCAAGTTGTTTGATAAGTTTGTAAGACGAGATATACCCATGTTTGACCATACTTTCAGATACTTGAAGAGTTAGGGAAGGCTAAGAGGATGAAATGGTATGGTAGAATAGAAAGCAGGGGAAGAGTGCTGAGTCCCGAAGCTCTGACAGGCCGAGAGGCATCGAGCCTTGGTGTTGAGATTGAACCTTGATTAAATACTCCAAGAAAAGAAGAATAAAGAAGAGTAGCTTAGAAGAAGCTACAAAGGAATGGAAGAGGAAGAATAAGAAGGAGAAGCTTGGAGCGCAAGCAACAGAGGAAGAAGAAGAAGAAGTAAGACCAACGACAACAACAAGAAGTCAAGGAAGAGACTTGGTTGTAACTAGAAGTTACAACCAGGAGAATAAGAGTAAAGTCTAGTTTGTTTAGTCAAGCCAACAAATGTGTGAAGTGTTGGTTAATGTCTAGCTAGTCTAGAGTTGTTGTTTGAGTTGGTAAGAGTTGTTAGTAGAGTTAAGGCTAAGTTGTAGTAGTTGAAGTGCAAGTGTAGTAGTTAGTAAAAGACTACTATAAGTATGTATGTGTGTGGTGCTGTAAAAGGTATCCAAGTCTAATAAGAAAAAGATTCGGAGAAAGAACAATGTAAACAATTAAAAATAAACTCTCTTCTGTCTCTACAAGAGCAAAGACAAACGTAAATGAGAGAGGGTAAAGAGAGTGTGAGTTTGTGCTTGTGTTAAAGATAAAACACAAGTGAGTACAAGAGAGTGAACGCCAAGCCGAGAGCCAAAATCACAACACTTGGTTAAAACAAAACAAAAAAGTAAAGAAATGTGCAGCCAGAGGACACAAGACAATTTTTCTTTTCTCGATAACTTAAATTTTATTACAAACAGTAGAAACTTTGTGGTTTACCAAGAGGTTTCTATTCTTCTTTGTTGAATTTTTCAAGATATTTATTTTCGCAAGTATCTGGAATTTCTTCTAGTACGTGCTAGCGGACATAACTGCCTCACGTTTCCTATGTATAAACCTTATTTTGCTAGAAGATGAAGCAAAATCTGCGGTCGAACAACAAAGAACACTGAACGACAACTTGAAAGAAGAATGAAATTGGAGACTTTTAAAATCCGTGAACTCATCATTCCTAAACGAATCGAGATCTCGTCAGTCTTTCAAACTTGCATTTTCTTATTCAGTCTTCTTAATACCACAACTTTATTGTAATTTTAATTTTATTCCTTTCTAACGTTTTCGAAAGAAGAATGAAGTTTGACTCATTAGGACTGAGATTAAGCACTTAAGTGAATTGTTTATGAAAATTTTGTTCTTTGTTCTTCTAAGGATATCCTTCAAGAACCGAATGACGTTCTTTGTATTATTAGAAAATGTATGATACGTTTGGCGGATTGATAGCTAAATTACATTATGATGTTTATGTGAAAATAGTTGTTTAATCCTAAGTATATGAGGCATGAAAGAAAACATTTCACTGGTCAATTTTATAAATCTGCATGGTCAATCATTGGAAAGGAGTTTGCGGTGGCAGTACAATCTTTCTCAAAAAAGGTTTTCTCCCCAAAGGTATTAATTCAACAATTCTGGCTCTGATTCCGAAAAAAGACGAGACAGCTCGAATGGGTGATTATCGGCCGATATCATGTTGCAATGTTCTTTACAAAGTTATCTCTAAGATCTTGGCAAACAGAATTAAAAAATTCTCCCAAGCTTCATCTCTCCTAATCAATCAGCTTTCGCGAAGGAGCATCTTCTTATGGAAAATGTTCTTTTAGCTTCTGAATTGGTGAAATGCTATCATAAGAGTACGATCTCTTCAAGGTGCACTGTGAAGATCGATATCTCAAAAGCCTTTGATTCAGTTCAATGGTCTTTCTTGAGATCTATTCTCTCAGCCATTAAGATTCCGAAGAAGTTTGTGGTTTGGATTATGAAGTGCGTTGAGTTGGCTTCTTTTTCAGTACAAATTAATGGTGAGCTAGCGGTTTATTTTAATAGCTCTCGAGGTCTGAGGCAAGGCTGCTCACTGACGTCGCCTTATCTCTTTGTCTTATGTATACAAGTTCTCACAAAACTTATCGATAAAGCACCACAGAGAAAAGGATTGGTTTTCTTCCCTACTGTAAGGATTTGCATCTCACTCATATCTGCTTCGCAGATGATTTATTGGTATTTTCAGATGGTAAGAAGAGTTCCATTGAAGGCATTCTGCAAGTTTTAAGAGATTTGCAGAAATCTCTGGATTGAGCATCAGCTTGGAGAATCAACGCTCTACATCGCAGGGGTTCAAGAAAGTGATCGGACAAGAATTCTGGATCAATTTCCTTTTGACTCCGGTTTGCTCCCAGTCCGATATCTAGGCCTCCCGTTGCTGACTAAAAGAATGACTGCCAATGATTATTCCCCGTTGATTGACCGAATAAAGAAGCACATTACAACCTGGACCGCGAGACAGCTTTCTTTTGCAGGTCGTCTGCAATTAATCAGCACTATAATTCACAGCATCACCAACTTTTGGATGTCGGTTTACAGGCTCCCGAAAAAGTGCATCAAAGAGATTGATCAGCTCTGTGCGTCATTCCTTTGGTCAGGTCCAACAATGAGCCCTCACAAGGCCAAACTTGCTTGGGAGAAAGTTTGTTAACCAAAGGAAGAAGGAGGATTGGGTCTACGATCGCTGGAAGAGATGAATAAAGTAAACTGTCTAAAACTTATCTGGAGAATTCTGTTCGGATAATCTTTGTGGGTACGTTGGATAAATCGTTACTTGGTTCGAAAGGGCTCCTTTTGGAAGGCAAATGATAATAGTTCACCCGGTTCATGGATTTGGAAAAAGCTGTTGAAGTATAGAGAATTGGTGCAGTCTCTCACTAAAGTCGAGATCCAAAGTGGTTCAACCTCCTCCTTTTGGTTCGATGCCTGGTCTCCACTAGGCACGCTGATCGATCTAACTGGAACACCGGGTTGCATTGATCTAGGAATACACATTGATGCCACAGTGGAGCATGCTATTCAATCTTACGTCAACGTCACCATCGAGTGGAGATCCTGATCCTGATCATTCTTCAACTAAGATGTCGGGGTTTGACGAGTTGTGACGACGTTCGGCTTTGGAGAGTAGGGAATACTTACAAGCCTATATTCAACACAAGACAGACTTGGGAATTAATAAGGAGCCGGTCAGAGAAGGTGGAATGGTTCAAATGTCTCTGGTTCTCCGGTGCAACTCCTAAGTACTCGGTTTTGTCTTGGATTGCAGCCCATAATAGGTTGGCTACGGGTGATAGAGTAATAAAGTGGAACCTTCAGACGGATGCTCAGTGTGTTTTGTGTAAGCCTCCAATGGAAACAAGGGAACATCTTTTCTTTAGCTGTCCCTTATCTCAAGAAATTTGGCTGAACTTAACTGGAAAGTTTTTTTTTTTTTTTTAACTTAACTGGAAAATTTCTTGGGCATTGTTATTCAAACGACTGGAGCAGAGTTTTGGAAATACTGATGGATGAGCAAAGAGATCGAACAGACATGTTTCCTTTGAGATATGTCTTTCAAGTCTCGATACACACAATATGGAGAGAAACACCACAGACTACGACTATTCTCATAAAATTCATTGATAAGGTGGTGCGCAATCGAATATCATCACTAAACAGAGGTGTGTGTCGACGGTTTGACAAGGCAATGATGGTCTGGTTTGGCTCTCGTTGAAGAATGAAGACCCGAAGTTTTTCTTTTTCTTTCATTTGCTGTGATTTGCTCTGTTTCATAAATTCCTAAAAGCTTTCTCTACTACAAACCGTTAATCGTATGATGCACATGTTGTAAAAACGACTTTTTGAGATGAATAATTTAACATTCGTAGAAAACGTTATCATAGTATACATGAGTTATTTAATGAAATGTTAAGTTAAATGCTTTTAAGCCGTATGTTGGCTTCGGTCATAATGAATTTTCGGATTGCTGGTTGACTTTGGCAGTGATGGACCTTTGGGTCATATGTTGGCTATGGGCTGCAATGGACTTTTGGGTTGTATGTTGGCTACGGGATATGTGATGAAATTTCGGGTCAAAGGTTAGCTATGGACCAACAAGCAGTGATGGACCGATATGTCGTGATGGACCATTCGATCACATGCTTGCTTCGGCCATGACAGACCTTTTAATCGCAGGTTGGCTTCGGCCGTGATGAATCTTTGGACTGTAGGTGACCTTCAGGCTGAAAATGTATATGAAAGACTAAGTAGTAAGAAATGTGTGAAATGACTAAGTAGTAAGAAAATAGTTAAGTTTATAATATTGAATATGTAGAAATGAATGATAATGATTATTGGGCTGTATATGGACGGTTCCTAACTGTTTATTTTATAGGTCTATGCCTTCTTTTGTAATACCGGTGAAAATTAGTTGTATGAACATGAGCTCGAGGTTATTGAAACCATCGGGACTTGGGTGCATGAACTTGGAGTATTACTTTTTGGGAGTTTTCAAACATTATTATTACAGTGCACGGTATACACCATTGCCACGAAGTCCCCAGTCCGTCACCAATTAGGGAGTTTGTGTCAATAAGAGTGTCTTGCAACGCGAGCAGAGAGCTTTTGAACCTGCAACCGGCACAAGATGAAGATGAGAAATTTTCTATTTAATATGAAATAAAGAGAAGTTGCAAAAGTGCATGACAGGTTTGCCACTTTGTTTTCGATTTTAATAGTATTGTTTTTGTCCAACCAATATGTTGAGTTTAAACTTATCATAGATAAAATCTTGTATTCATATTCGTATGTTTATTTACAAACTTACGTCAATACGAGTTTTATATTCGCAATCAATTTTTTTTTTAATAATCGGGAGCATCCCGGATCTATGGAAGGGCTTAAACTATTCCATAGTGCCAAGTGCAAAAAAAAAACAATTCTTTTGAAAGTTTAATTTGAAATATCATGTTTTAAAAATAAGATAACAAACTTGTTGATTTATTTTTTTGGAAGGACTAGGAAGTGTTGAGTCTGAAGTCTCCTACATCTCTATAATATGAGACCCAGACCATGTTAAAAATTAGTTATCTTCAGAACATATAAAGTGTTTCAGTGGTACCTAAAGCTTGAAGAGACTATTGTTCAAGCCTCAACAAGGACGTGGGTGGTTTAAATAGCTTTCTTCTAACAAATTTAACGTGGTCCAGTGGTAAGATCAAAAGCTTGAGAGAACAGAGAAAATTAATAAAGACAGATTATATGGACATAAGTTTGTAACCAAATTATCTCTTAGAATTGGATATTTCTCCTTCAGCCTCTGACCCCAATGTAAAACCACTCGACGTCCTTCACTTATCCTTGATGAATTAAAAGCCGGACCAAATGCATTTGTATACTACAAAGACCTAAGTGACTTGAGTCAAGTCTATACAATTGCGAAAGCCTTGACCTACGTAACGTACATGTAGATTCGACATGTCCATACAAAATCAAATGTGCGGTGATCTTTTGGTATTGATGTCTCTTTTTAGTGTTTGGAAAAAAATGTTGACAATATTAAATATTAGTTTTGGATTTCCCCACACCGAACGTCATTATGTCTTATTGACGGAGAAGATGTGGTGGTCCTCCAACGGTCACCACATTGTGTTTGATTATATAACATACCCAAACACACGTTGAAAAAAACGAGACTTTGTTCTGGTGCATTGAAATTGGTAATAAATTCTTTTATCAAAAATATATTAAAATAGTATATATGTATATATATATATATGCTCAAAATAAAGCATGTAGCCAGTCCATATTAGAATTGTCCAAATTTCTTTTCTTTTACACAATTCCATTTCACTCTTTTATCAATTCTAGTAATCATCTTCTACTTCTTTTTGGCTCCAGTCTGCTAGTATTACAAAATGATTGAATCTCATAATCATATCACAAAACTATTTTATATATCATATCTTAAAATAAAAGCAAGATAACTAACTACTCGAGAAAAAAAGAATATGAAATATTAAAGAAGATAAACAGGTGATTATATAAAAACAATTAAAACAATTAATATATATATATATATATATATATATATATATATTTGTAAATTAACAAAATAATCTAAATAAATATATAATCCCCGCTAATAAACTGTAATTCCTAAGATCTAAACTCTAAGGTTAACTCCAATGAGACTCCAAAACAGGGATTCCAAAAATTATACAATACCCACCCAATTTGGTATTTTGTGAATAATGTTACACTTACTCTCCAACAAATACTAAAAAAAAATATTTATTGTGTTATATTTAATAAAGGAGTTAAATTATTATTTCTTATCAGTTTAAACTTATAAGTAAACATATATAAATTAGTTAGAATAAAATAAAAAAATAAATTAGTTATAACAAAACATAAATAAATTAGTTAAAACAAAAATTTATATAAATCTAAATAAACATTGAAATAATAAAATTATATTGTTTTAACAAATAAACATACAATCTAAATATAATAAATTATAATGACTCATTACAAATAATTAAAATATCAAAATTATTAAAGAAACAGACAATTTAATCTTATCCGTATGCTTCTCTGTGATGTTTAAGATTTTCTTTTGTGTTTAGAATGTTTTCAAGTTTATTTAATCAATTTCGTTGTTTTCTGGAATTTATATACAAAATCTTATCTTTATTTGATATTTTGTATGTATAGTGTTCGTCCTTTTGAAAAAATTTATAACTTGAAATTTAGAAATATAAACTAATTGAAGGAACTTATTTACCTTATAGTTTTGCAAGCTAATCTATCCAACTGAGTGTTGTTAAAAAAAGAGAAGTTTAAAAAATATATCTCCATCTGAGATTAATATTTAACTATTCGAATTACTACATACTAAACTATGCCACTGGAAATTTCGAAAGAAAAAACTATGCCACTGGAATTACTACATACACAAATATTATTTATGTAATCAGAGACTTGGAAAATTTGTAGCTTTGCTTTGCAAAAAAATTCTGCCTGCCTCGTATTTCAAATTTCATTTGACTTTTTCCAACCCATTTTTATTGTCCTTTAGTTAACACCCTTGTTCGAAAACTCGGGCGAGGAGCCGAGTAATCGTCCGAATAATCGCTACACGGTAGGTGGCCGTGGCGAATCAGACCTCGGCGGTAGCATTAGGGGGTAGCCGTATAGTTTCCATGTTTTAGCCGCCTAGAACGAATTATAACGAAACACGTCCGTGTAATTAACATCACGATTCAACTTTTTTAAAAAAATCAACGGAAAACTCACTTTTAATTAATTTTCAAGTACAAAAATAAATGTTTAGTTGAGAATCTAGAGTAATCAGGTTAAAAACATCATCAAACCAGTGAAAAATGTTAAGAATTTTTTTTTTTTTAAAGGTAAAGTGGAAAAATTGGGTTTCTGTTCGACAGAGAGAGGTGAGAAGAAGGGGACGATGACATTATAGTAATTTCGCATTGACTTACAATTAGAAAAATTAACCTCTACCTACCTTCGAACCCGTGAGTAAATAAGCATATTAAAACACCTAAACCACTAGATCACAGTACAATCTTTGTATCGCTCTACATATACTTTTTTAATACAATTTACTAAAAACATTGAAAGTAAATAACACTCTGATCACCTCGAACCCATGATAGTTCATGCCATACTAATGACCAAACCACTAGAGTATGATAATATACGTATAAATGAAGTATTATAAATATAAAAATACAAAAAATTCCTCCCCGTGTACTTCCCGATTTTTTCCCGCTTTTCCAATAAATTGCTAGGCCCGGGTGCACCACACGCGTAGCGCCTAGCGAGTTTCAGAAGAACAAGGGTTAACACTAATGTTTTTAATAATAATTCTTTAAGACTTCTTCTTTTAGAACCAATTTTGGGTTCAAGACTCTTCCAAACCAATTCATTCCTCTATATATATAACAGAAAAGGGAAGTTAAAGAATCACATAATTATCCGTGTCCTCAAATCTTGTGATGATGACAAACAACACTACAAAAACTCGTAACACCTTTCTTAGTTACTTTGTTCCGTTCCTTTGGGGATTTGTGGTGATGGATGCTGGTTTAGGACAAAACACAACTAGTGATGAAATAAAAGTAGGAGTAGTTATTGATCTCAAAACAAACTTTTCCAAGATCTGCCTCACTTCAATTAACATGTCGTTGTCCGATTTCTACCAAACTCATCCTCATTACCGCACAAGACTTGCTCTTCACGTCAGGGATTCCATGGAAGATATTGTTGAGGCATCAGCTGCAGGTTGTTTACATTTTCTGTCTCTTGCTTCTCCGTTACTATTTTTTGGGTAAGGGGATAATTCGGTATAGTTATATTTAGTTTTAGTTAAATGAATACTGCCTATGAAGTTAGGTAACCTCCAGACTTGATTAGGTACTATTTTCATTGAATCTAATCAATCTTATAAGTGCCTACTGAAAGTCCTTAGTGTGTTCTTGTGTGGTATGTGCAACGAGTCTGTTAGATTACTATTAATAATCTACTTGTGGTATATGCTTAGAATCTTGCTGAAGATTAGTCAACTCTAAAAGAAATCCCTACCACTATAAATGAAATATTAAGAATTAATATCCTAATAACATTAGATTATAATAGAATTACAGAACTGATTAAAAATACTATTTTTCAACGTCTGAATAACTCTAGATGTTGAACAGAATAAAAGAATAATAAAACTAGTAACAATAGACTTCGATATTGTAAAATGCATAAACCAATAACAGCTAATTCTACTAAAAATATTAAAATCTATAAACGAACAAATAAGTCCATACTTACGTTCAATATTGCCGTTCTATCTTCTCAGTGGTCCAAACAAAGGATTAACCATTCTTTTTCTTTTTCTTTTTTGTTTGCTTGTGGTGTAAGCAGCCTATAACCTAATCAATAACGAGAAAGTGAGGGCCATCATCGGACCAAGAAGCTCTATGCAAGCCGAGTTTATGATTAAACTGGCCACCAAATCTCAAGTACCGACCATCACTTTCTCAGCAACGAGCCCTCTACTTAGAACTATCAACAACCCTTACTTCGTCCGAGCCACTATCGACGACTCATTCCAGGCTGAAGCCATTGCGTCCATTGTCAAATCATTTGGGTGGAGAAGCGTCGTCGCAATTTATGTGGACAACGAGTTAGGTCAAGGAATCATGCCCTCCTTGTCAGAGGCTTTAGAAGACGTGGAAGTCCATAGAAGTGTGATCTCTCCAGAGGCTAGCGATGATCATATTCTAAAGGAACTTTATAAACTCAAGACTGAGCAGACAAGGGTATTCGTTATCAACATGGACGCAAGTCTCGGATTCCAGGTTTTGAAGAAAGCAAGAGAAATAGGGATGATGGAGGAAGGGTATGTCTGGTTACTATCAAATGGAATGACCCACATGATGAGACATAACGGTCGTAGCTTAGAGACTATGCAGGGCTTGTTAGGTGTGAGGAGTCATGTCCCTCGGTCCAAAGAGCGTGAAGATTTCAGTTTGAGATGGAAAAGAAAATTCCAGAAGGAGAACCGGGCGGGGGATGGTACAGAGCCTAATGTTTTCGCATTATGGGCGTATGATTCGAAGAAGTTCTTCTCAATATGCATGACATCTAAATTATGCCGCAATAGATGACTCTCCCAATATGGCAGATCCCACAAAATACTCTTTTTGTGCCAGTTATATAGCTCTCCAACCTCATTGACTCGAATGTTTTCATGTCCACCTACATCTGGCATCCTTTCTGCATCAAAATACCTAAACTGCTTCAACAAATCTTTCCCACTAACTTCCTCAGGTGGACCATCAAACACCTGCTTGTTCTTCGTAAACGAAGTCTTACTCATGCGGTATGGATGATCAGGTGGTAGAAATCGTCTGTGACAGTCAAACCAACACGTTTTCCTTTCGTTCTTTAGTTGGAAAGCATCTGTGTCATCTTGACAATATGGACATGATAGCTTCCCATGTGTTGTCCATCCAGATAACATACCATATGCTGGAAAGTCACTTATTGTCCACATAAGTACTGCCTGCATCTGAAAGTTTTCTTTGCACGAAACATCGTATGTCTCAAAACCATGCGCCCATAGTTGTTGCAACTCATATATCAGTGGTTGAAGAAACACATCTAGTGATCTTTTAGGATGATCTGGCCCGGGGACGAGAATTGAGAGAAACAAAAACTCTCGTCGCATGCACAAGCTCGGCCGTAAGTTGTACGGTGTCACAATAACTGGCCATAGAGAATACTGTCTTCCATGCTTTCCAAATGGGCTGAAACCATCAGTAGATAATCCAAGATAAACATTTCTTCTCTCTTCCGCAAATTCTGGATATGTTGACTGGAAATGTTTCCAAGCCTTCGCATCTGAAGGATGTCTAATCTCACCATTTGTGGAATGCTCTGCATGCCATCTCATTGCTTTTGCTGTGCGCTCACACTGATACAACCTCTTCAATCTTTCCGTCAAAGGCAAATACCACATTCTTTTGAATGGGATCGGAACTCTTCCCCTCGTCTCCTGATAACGAGGTTTCCCACAAAATTTGCATACATTCTGTGTCTCATCCGCTCTCCAGTAGATCATGCAGTTGTCAATACCTACATCTATCACTTCATACGGTAGTTGAAGACCTGCAACAAGTTTCTGAACCTCGTAGTATGAACCCGGTGCAAGGTTATCCTCAGGTAGAATACCTTTGACAAAATCAGTAATCGCATCCATACATTCTTCAGCCAAATTATAGTCTGTCTTAATACCCATTAATCTAGTTGCAGATGATAAGACTGAATGACCATCTCTACAATTTTGATACAAGGGTTGTTTTCCTGCATCCAACATGTCAAAAAATCTCCTAAATTCGGGATTTGGTTCTTCCCCTCTATAATGATCATGTACCATCTGCTCAGTACCTACACCATAATCTATATCCGTTCTAGATTCTTCTAACCTAATATCAGGCTGAAATTCACTAACAGGCTGAGGTTCGCTAGTACTACCATATTCATAACCAGTTTCCCCATGAAGGTACCAAACTTTATAATTACGTGAAAACCCTTTCATATACAAATGAGTACAAACATCAAATTCTTTTATAACCTTATTATTATTGCAAGAAGAGCAGAGACATCTTAACATACCACTTTTTGCATCCGATTGCTGTTGAACAAGCCTCATGAATTCTCTAATCCCTTGAACGTATTCTTCCGTAAGCAAATTGGTGTTCGGATCCAAATGAGGTTTATCCATCCACGAACGATAATAAACTTCTGAAGACATGATTTTCACGGAATTGTTATGACTAAAGAGAATGAAGAGAGAATGAAGTGTGAATGAGTTGAATGAGGAGGGGTTGTATTTATAGGAAATTGCTTACGGTCCTCCGACGACTTTCCGACGTAATTCCGACGGATGTAAAGCAGTCCGTCGGAATTCCGTCGGTATTGTCCAATCTCAAACGGCTATACAACGATCATATATATTTGTCGGCAACGGTCACATGGTTCGTCGGAAATTCGTCGGAAAATTCCGACGGAATTCCGACGACTTTACTGTTAATCGGAATGTCGTCGGAAATTCGTCGGAATATACCGACGAACTTCCGACGACTACAACGGTTACATTTTTTATCGGAATGTCGTCGAAAAGTCGTCGGAAAATTCCGACGACCCTTGTTTCGTCGGAAATTAGTCGGTAATCCGTCACAAATGTCCGACGACATTGATGTCCGTCGGAACCTCCGTCGGAATTCGGCGTGTTTTCTTGTAGCGTCGAGTCATCAACTTTTGAGATAATCAATGTTATCGGAGATGAAGAGAGGATTATCGGATTATGGACACCAAGTAGTGGACTGGTGAATGCAAAATCAAACAAAACGACATCATTTTTAGGCAAAAGGTTTGGGCCAGTAATATGGCCTGGGAACTCGACCGTTGTTCCAAAAGGTTGGGAGATTCCAACAAGCGGGAAGAAGATTAAAGTGGGTGTTCCAGTAAACAAAGGATTCCTCAATTTTGTGGAGATAAAGACAAATCCAATCAGTAACCTAACAACCGTAAGGGGTTATGCCATAGACATCTTTGAAGCTGCTCTTAAAGAGTTACCATATTCAGTCATTCCTCAATACGGTTTCGAGCCTCCAGGTGATAACTACAATGATTTGGTCTACCAAGTCTTTGACGGGGTAAGTTCTTTTTTATATATTCTAAATGTTTACTTATATACAAATAGACCTATAACTAATTAAATATAACTATATATACAAATATCACATGTCTAATTAAAACAACATAATATTATTTATATAAATTATAAAATAGTTTAAAATTAAAATTAAACTATTAACCAATAATCATAATATATTTACTTTATAAATAATTTTTCTTTGATGTCTGATTTCCAATCCCCTATATATTATTTGTGAAACATTACAACTTCTTTTTGTAGCCACATGTCATCACTAGGATGATTCTTAGAATTACTAGAGAAATAGGTTGATCCATCTAATTATATAATAAACTTTTTATTAAACTAACCATAAATTCATTATTAATGTCATTTATTATTTCCTTAAATAAAGATTACGAAATTGCCTAATGTGGGTAAAGTATATATGACAATTAATGATTTTGAATAATAAAGATCTGATAAAAAAAATGTATCTTCTATCAAATTTTTTTAATTTAAAACTATTAAAATAACTTAAAAAAAACAAAATAACCATATTATAAAAATTAAGATTTTTCTGTATATTTTATATTTTGAATTTTAAAAAATAACAATAAATTAGTAAAACTGTTAAAAGTCACACATTCAAATTTTGCGATCCATAGTTTAAAATTTTTGTTATGACAAAATACAAATGATTACAAAATCATATAAGTAAAAGTCTAATTTAATTAATCATTAAGATTTAAAATATATATGTATATATATATATATCATTCTAAATTAAACTATAAACCATATTGAATAAATAAATATTTTAGTTTCAAAATTTACTTTAAATAATTGTTTTTGATAAAAGTTTTGAACTAACATTGATAAATTTTTAAATTATCAATTACTAAAATTATTAATCCCACAATGAAAATTTTGTTATCAGTAATTTAAAGTTTTTGCTATTAAAGATACACATGATAAAAAAAACATATGAGTAGAAAACATCATTAAAAAAAAATAGACATTAATATTATAAATATACTATGTATGTTAATATCATTTAAATTTAATTACATATCCTATCAAATTTTTTTTAAAATTGTTTGGATTAATAAAATTGATTTATACGTTCGCACCAATTTAATTATATATGTAATAGTTACTGACTTTTAATTATTTAATATATATTTATTATTTCATAATATGTAAGAACATATAATACATAAAATAATTTATATATATAATTTTTATCTCGCGCAAAGTGCGGATCTTAATCTAGTAATTGATAAATGAAGCAGAAGTGGGATGCAGTTGTTGGAGATATAACCATCACATCGAACAGGTCATCATATGTTGATTTCACGTTACCGTACACAGAGTCTGGAGTGTCTATGATTGTGCCGGTGAGGAGCAACAAGAACAAAAACTCATGGGTGTTCCTAAAACCTTGGAGCTTAGACCTATGGATCACCACTGGTTGCTTCTTCGTCTTCATTGGGTTTGTTGTGTGGCTGTTCGAACACAGAGTCAACACAGACTTCCGTGGACCTCCTCACCACCAGATCGGCACTAGTGTCTGCTTCTCCTTCTCCACCATGGTTTTTGCCCACCGTAAGTTGTTACACTTATCAATAATCCATGTATAACATATGTTAAACTTTATTACGATTTATATAAATATTTTTTAACAAGAAACAGTATTGTAGTGATATGGTGAAATTGTGCGTGTGATAGGTGAGAAGGTAGTGAGCAATTTAGCAAGGTTTGTGGTGGTCGTCTGGTGCTTTGTGGTGCTTGTGCTAACTCAGAGTTACACAGCGAGTCTCACCTCATTTCTGACGGTACAAAGTTTGCTTCCAACAGCCACAAATGTGGAAGATCTCATCAGAAGTGGGGAGTCTGTAGGGTACCAACAGGGCGGTTTCGTTAAAGATATTCTGCTAGGTCTGAAATTTTTTGAATCACAGCTCAAGCCTTTTGGTTCTGCCGAAGAATGCGACGATCTATTGTCCAAAGGGACATCAAAAGGTGGTATTGCAGCAGCTTTTGACGATGTGCCCTACCTTAAGGATATCGTTTCTGAAAACTGCTTCAAATATGCAATGGTTGAACCTTCCTTCAAGACGGCTGGTTTTAAACCTTCCTTTAAGACCATCATTAACTCAGGGTTCTTAGTACATGGTTCTTAGCAGAATATAAGAATCCGACTCTTAACTTTTAACTGAAAAAGTTAAGAGTCGGCTCTTAAATCTCTTATTTAAGAGCCGACTCTTAGCATTTTCAGTTAAAAATTAAGAGTCGGGTTCTTATATTCCGCTAAGAGCCCCGTCCTAAGAACCCCCGTTAATGATGCTCTAAGACTGCTGGTTTTGGCTTTGTAAGTTCCTTAATATTTATTTTTATTAATTTACAAAATTGGCAACAAAAACATCAGTATTTTATTTTTATTGCTCGCTTATGTGTAGGCATTCCCTAAGAACTCGCCTATGACAGGAGATGTCTCAAGGGCTATCTTGAAAGTTATTAGTAAAATAACATAATTCTCATTAATTAAAACTGACTGTACACTTGAGTATATATACTGTATCCAACTAACTGTACAGGACAATATACGTAAAACATATTTACAAAGACTCTATATACTATAATAGTCCCCCTCAAGATGGGACGAAAATGTTCAGTAGACCCATCTTGCCAAACAACCGCTTGAACTGAGCAGGGTAAAGAGGCTTTGTAAACGGGTCAGCTAGCTGCAAGTCAGTCCGTACATGAAGAAGTTTAAACAAACCTGCAACTAACCAGTCACGAACATTATAGCAGTCAATCTCAACGTTCTTAGTACGTTCATGAAACACAGTATTATGCGCGATGTGAATCGCAGCTGTGTTGTCACAGAACAACAGTGTGGACTTGGACAAGGGAATACGCAGCTCCTTAAGAAAGTTCGTAAGCCAGAGAATCTCATCAGTAACAACAGAGAGACTCCGATATTCAGCTTCTGCGGTACTTTTCGAAACCACCTGTTGTTTCTTCGACTTCCAAGTGATAAGAGATGTACCAAGAGATATGCAATGACCCGAGGTTGATCTTCGAGTGTCTTGACACGATCCCCAATCAGCATCAGCAAATGCTTGTATTTGAAGTTCAGCTTTAGAGGAATAAAACAGACCTTGACCAACGGTTCCTTTGATGTAATGCAGAATCTTGAGCACCGCTGTGAGATGACTCTGACGTGGAGCACAAGAGAACTGACTAAGCTTGTTCACAGCAAAGGTGATGTCGGGTCTCGTGATTTGAAGATACATGAGACGACCAATAAGACATCGATATGCCTCAGCGTCAACTAGAGCACCACCTTCTTCTTTAGAGAATTTAATAGAAGGATCCATTGGAACGCTTGATGGTTTGCAGCCAAGAAGACCTGTCTCATCAAGTAAATCTAAAGCATATTTTCGTTGACAGACATGAATTCCATCTGATGATCTAGCTATTTCCAAGCCAAGGAAGTACTTCATCGGACCCAAGTCACGGAGCTTGAAATGGTGCTTTAGCTGTTGCTTTAACAAATCCACCTCAGAATCAGTATTGCTGACAATAACAATATCATCGACATAGACAATGACGCAGAGGAAAAGAGCATCCGTGATCTTGATGAAACACGTGTGATCAGAATGTGTCTGTATGAAGCCCAAAGATGTCAAAGTAGTAGAGAATTTAAGAAACCACTGACGTGAAGCTTGCTTGAGGCCATAGAGAGACTTTTGAAGTTTACAAACAGGGTTAGGAGGAAGAGAGTCCCCCTTACGATCAGCATATCCTGGAGGTAACTTCATATAAATCTCCTCATGTAAATCCCCATTAAGGAAGGCGTTTGAGATATCCAACTGATGAAGAGAGAAATTGTAGATGGCCGCAAGAGAAAGCAAAAGCTTAACAGTGGTTAACTTGACAACGGGAGAGAAGGTTTCAAGATAACCAACCCCTTCTTGTTGAGTGTACCCTTTAGCAACAAGTCTTGCTTTGTACCTTTCAACAGTGCCATCTGCATTAAACTTCACCTTAAAAACCCATTTGCAACCAATAGGAGTCTTATCAGGTGGGAGTGTACAGATGGTCCATGTATCTGTTCCTTCCAAAGCATCAATTTCATTATCCATCGGATCATCCCAACCAGAAGTTTCTTTGCCTCAGTATAGGTTCGGGGTTCTTTGATTTTGTCAATGGAAACGAGAAAAGAAAGATATAAAGGAGAAACTTTGCCATAAGCAAGAAAAGATGAAATTTCATGAAGGGTTGAAGATCCCACTGAATGACAGTAGTAATCTTGAAGATAAGCAGGCTTTTTAGTCTTCACGTGTGATGTCTGAACGAAAGGTTCAGAATCATCAATTATAGGATCCGCGAAAGGCGAAATCTCTATAGACGATGCAGGAACAGAGGTCTCTGCATCAGAGCGTTTTTGTGTCACAGGAGACGTTGGATTAAGATCAGGAAAGAAAGTAGATGAATCTGAATCTAAATCTAATCCAACAAAAGGAAAAAGCTCTTCATGAAAGACAACATGACGAGAGACCGGGATAGAGTGAGTCTCAAGGTCGAGGAGCTTGTATCCTTTGACACCCGAAGGATATCCAAGAAAAATACAAGCTCGAGCTCGGGGATCAAACTTTGTTCTGCCTTTGGGTGAAGTAGATGCGTAGCAGAGACAAAAAAAATTTTAAGAAGATTGTAATCAGGAATATTTTTAGTGATGATCTCATAAGGACTTTTATTTTTGAGAATAGGAGATGAAAGACGATTAATCAGATGAACTGCAGTGAGAATGCAGTCACCCCAATAAGGAAGAGGAATATGAGATTGAAAAAGAAGAGATCTAGCAACATTAAGAATGTGC